>NW_027464864.1:46222-85636 GCF_043290135.1 Rhipicephalus microplus
CCTTTGTGTACTACAAAGTAACTATTATAAATATTTTTTTTCTTATACACTACAACAGGGTTACTGCAGTATTGTAACGTCGTGAAATCATATTTTTGTTTTTTTATGTATCTACGTTGTAAACATTTCTGTGCCTTGCAGGTAACTGTAGGAACTCCAACAAGGCTTCATGGTCATGTACTTCACGCTGCACCGAGGCAATTTCTACGGCGCGTACAAACGCTTGTTCACCTTCCGAGCACTCCTGTTGATTGTTCTCCTGGGAGCCCTGGCGTACCTTATTTCTTCTATCGCCAGTCGTGCTCCACAAGTGAAGACTTATGAGCCACTCGTCTCCACATCTACGGAGTCCTCGGCTGAACATGGCAGAATCACGCGTGTTAGAACGATTTATATTTACGATACTTTCTGATGATAACATGGTTTCTCGGAACTAACAATAAAATTATTCTCAGCTTCTGTAGATATTAGTGCATTCTCTTCTGCCAATAAGGCAATGTGCATCCTAAGCAAGAGTAAAATAAATATGTGATTATCTCTTTGAAAAGACAGGGTGACATATTATGAAAGCTGCCCTAATTTTCCCACAACTCTATTCAAAATTTGCCGAATCGTGCGCATGATGGGACTCAGTACCCACCATCTTGGTAATGATGGGCACATGATGGGTGGATGGTGGGAGTATTGGACGGATGATAGATGGACGGTGGGTGATGAACATACACTGGGTGTACACTGGGGGACGGGCCGATGACAAGTAGATAATGATCAAGATTGGAGACACGAGTCAAGGTCGAGTAATAAACTGCACTTTACAACGTAATTATAGACCACATTTTATTATCTTGCCTCACAAAAATGGGCGCCAACGTCATTAGTAAAATAAACGGAAATACACAACACGCATATTAGCGCCTCCTGTGTGAAGTGGGCGCTGTCTCGGAGGTTGCGACGCTCCGATAATTAGCTGGCGGCGTGGCATTGTGTTCCCGCGCTTGGGTTTCGTGAACATGCGTGACTGCCACGTTTTCTGCAACAGCACTGGTATAGTGTGCGTTCGTATCAAACGTCACTGGAAGAAAATCGGTTCGCACCAACCATACTCCACTACATTGCAGGCTGATGGGCCTGGTTTGGGACCACAAAAAAATTCTTACCATACCAAATTTGTATGAGCCACAAGTGTATCACCAAGGTTTTACTTTATTTTTTTAGTTTAAGCTGACTCGTATGTTTGTTGTTCGCTTTGTATAAGTACGTGCTACGTTTATGTCATGCTTTATTTTAAGGCATCAGGTGCGGTTCCGGAGGAACATTCAAGTGACGTGGCGCTCACTACCACAGCTTATTTGGATTCGGCCCTTGTTCAGGCAGGAAAAGAGCAGCCAAAGAGCTATGATGATTGTTCTGCATTTAGACAATTTGGTCGCGAAAACCGACTTTAAAAAGTCTCGTTAAACGCACTCAGCGGCACGACCACAGGTGTCTTTATTTTTATGGCGGCTTTTATAACTCGGCCTAAGAAAGCCGTGGCAGCTGTGATGTGATATAAACAGTTTTATTTAGCGCCGCAGCAACACCTTTTCGCCTGCTTGTATTTTTAGAATCTGGCAAGAGTATTGGGAAAGATGTTCACATCGATGACTGCTGAGTAGACAGCTGCCAGACATGAAGATATACGGGGCTTCGCATTATCTTGCGAATGCTCATTTATATTGGCCAATGATGCTCTACTTTGTGGTGTCATTCCACTCATCGAAGGTGAGTGAGATTGACTGTACTGACATTCCGAATTGTTCTCAATCATTAATGAGGTATTCAGTGATACCTTGAATTCTAGCCACAAGTAGTGCAGCGTGCGTCTTCTTCGTGGAGTAATAGACACACGCATCGGCTTTCAGTTTCCTAATGGTGAACTCTCAATAAATTCTGATGGTGAGTTACAGATCATACTATATTTCTGGTACCTTTGGCGATCGTTTTGCAATGCACGGTAATTTGATTTTGCGTTTCTTTTCCTGGTTTTTTTTCTTTCCGTGACATCCTGCATTTTCACGCTTCTCGCAATAGTATTTCAACCGTTCGGCAGTGCAACTAAAATGTGTGTTATCCTAGCTGTAAATGCTTCGGCGCTGTATTTGTAACTAACTTTATTCGCTGGACTACTTCAAAATGGATGTTGTCACATGCAACGTCTAAACTGCTCTATTTTTAAGGAATCATGTGTTTTGGGCTTGAAGTTCTGAATAGCGGGAATTGTATTGCCATAATAAATATTAATAAATCACAACAAAAACGCAAGATAGTCCACAGGTCGCGGGATGGAATGCCGGTTGTGGTGACTGCATTTTCGATGGAGGCAAAAATGCTGTGCGCCCGTGTGCTCGTATTTCGATGCACGTTAAAGAACCTCATGTGGTCAAATTTTCCGGAGCCCTCCACTACGGCGTTTCTCATAATTATATGGTGGTTTCGGGACGTTAACCCCCACATATTAATCAATCAATCGAGCAGCATCGAGTTCAAAGTTCCAAATGATATGAAAAACTAATTGAGCACTCAGTGTGGGACTTCGTAAATTTAGTTATTTAATTGGTGGGCAAGTTTTATTATTGTAGAATTGATCAAGATTGTAGAAAACATTCTTTTATATTTCTATTTTCGGTCCTTCTTAGAAGATGTCACGTGTGGTATCCTACTCGGGTGTCGCAGTATGTGAAGTTCAACTAATTTACTTGTGGTTTATTTTGGCCGTTCTTTTTCCCGTCCTCACCCGTCTTATGGTTGTTCGAAATAGAGTGCGGTAAAGCTGGCCCGACAGCAAGGATTGTAAATGGCCTTCTCGCTGCACGTAGTCAGCTACCATGGATGGTAAGTTTTGTTTTTGTGAGATTTATTTAAATAACATTTATGTTTTGTGTCCAGTAAAAATCCTGGAAAAACAAAGACAACGGCAATAAAGGCAATCACAGGCAACAGAAAGTGGACTAATCCCAACTCTATACAAAATCCTGTTCTTGATGACATTCTAACTGTGGCGCACATACGACTTTCAGATTTAATTATTTATCTTCATCCGCAAGCCACTGTATAAAAAACATTTGCTCGATATTCCTTGAAAATTTGCAGCGGATACTACGCTTCTTCGAAAAATGACGAAGGATAGAATTAGAGTATTCCCCAGAGTAGGAGTGGGCAATATCTTCGAGAAAAAATAAACAAACAGAATACTTGCCTACTACACAAGGTTTTGATTATTTGTGGCATAGTGGGTGCCCAGCAAGTCTACTTATTGCAGTTACCGAACGAGGGTTTAGAAGAGGTTCTGAAAGGCCGCTGTTACAGCTTTCGCTGTTACTGTGCTGCACGTTCCGCATGGCCCTGGAGGTTTTTTCCCTGACGAAGATCCTTCCTGGACCTAATATTACAACAAAGAATTTTCGTGTCCTTTTTTAGCCTGTGCAAAGAGAGGAATCGAAGATATTATCTGGCTAAGTGTCAGTGTTTGAGAGGGGGCAATGCCAACTGGAAGAAATATTTTTTTTTGTTCCTCTGTAGCCACATTTGAGGTGAAATGGCATGTCGGCCTTCACATAAGAGGTGAAAACGGGAGAGAGTGTGGTGTTGATGTCGGGCCGGAGGTCGGCTAATACTGCACTGCGGACTGTAGGTTACCAACCCCTGGTAGAAACCACCGTAGTTCTTTAGAAAAACCGAAGAAGTAAATGAAGTACTCATTTTCATAGTTCGTAGATACAAGTTTTATATTTTTAGGTTAACAAAGTGATATATTGAAAATGCTGCTACCAGTAAGCATTTGCGGCAAAGCAAACACCAAGGGCATTCGCGTTTAGTTTTTTGCAGGGTTGGAACCATGCTTGTAATATTTGTACTTTGTGACATGGTAACGGACATTTAGGCGATGGTTGGTTCAAGGAAAGATTACGCAAAAAAGCAAACGCACACGCGCGCGTGCGCACACGCAGACACACACACCCACACACACAAAGCACAAAACGGAAAAAGGCACCACTTCCACATGCATCGTTGTATTTTACAGTTGTCTGCTGTGTCTTCAAGCTCAGTATTACGTCATGCTGTGGCGATATTATTCTTTTTTGCGCATATCATTGTCGTTCAGTGAGCACTATTAGTTTGTTTAGCGTTGCCCGTGAACTGTGATAGTGGAAAATAAAGCTCGCTTTACATCGCAGTCTAGTCCTAGTTCATTGGTATAACCTAGAACGTAGGTGGCCGCAAGTCGACAGGCACTGAAATCAACTTTCGATAATCCACGTGTGCGGACCCAATAATTCTTTAAGCATATCTATTTTCACAGGTGTTTTTGGTAATAAAGACCAATGGAAACTACTCGACCTGTTCCGGTACTATTCTAACACAAAGGAACATCCTCACAGCTGCCCATTGTATCAAGCAGTGAGTGGAGCTTATCTAATTTGTCTAATGTTTTCTCTACAAACATAATATTAATAATAATAATAATAATAATGTTAAGAATAATGTTAAAAATAAAAACAATAACAATGTCTCAAATTTTACGTCTCAAACCCGCGATACCATTAGGAGCGATGCCGCAGTGCAGGGCTCCGGAAATTTTGACCATAAGGTGTTCTTGAACATACGCTAATATAGTATATTAATAATCATGTTTTTCAAAAAAATAGATGTCAAGTGAAACTTTGTGTGAGAGAAATATCGGAAATGCTTCATTATAATCTTCCCTGCCTCAGTTTGACTCGCATGTTTTTATTTTTGTGGAGGGAGAACCTTCAGAAACACATCACAGTCAGTGTATATTACACGCACTTTTGCTGCGCTACATCCTTCCCGTAAGGGTGCTTTTGAAATTATATATGATGCTTCTCTCATTATGGACTCCACAAGGGCCTCACTAAACAACTTATTCAGAAAAACAACCGAATCAGTCGTTATACTGTAGATATATGTTAGCCTTGTCTTATCGAAACGTTTTATTTGCCTAGTTCATTCTTCACCTCTTGAAATAAAGTTTGTAGCGCCAAACACAACAGTAGCAAAGTACCTGGAACAACGCTATTCTCGTTTATACCTTTATGTTTCTGTGTAGTTATGCCCCACAAATTTTTCAGGTAGTCTTAATGAGATATTCTGTATATTACAATGTGTCTAACAAAAAAAAAACGAGCCCCTAAACGTACGCATCTTTCTTTCAAAAAGTATTGTCATTCACCTCTCCGAACCTGGCGATTGCATTGATAACGAGGGCTACCCGTCACTGTTGCCGCTGCCAAATCGTAGCTATTGCTACAATACGCGGACCCCTGCCCACGTTATCGCGTAAACACTTTCTTTTTATTTGCAACTCGTGCCGTTGCACTCAAACTCGTGATTGCTTCTCGCTTACTCTAAGTACATTCTGCATATTATCTTTTCTAATGTCCAATAATCCTGAAGAAGCTAACTTTACCATCATAGGAAAGAAAACACAATTTAATGGCTGTGTTACCATTCTGCACGCAGTAATGACACGTATCCCACCCGAATACTGGCATACTACAACAGTACGGAAAAGTTTGACGGCGAGTTCTGGAGAGTGGACCGAATGAAAGTGCACCCAGACTTCGACGAAACCACCTTTGTGAACGACATCGCCCTGCTAAGGGTAAGACGGCTACTTTTGAAAGGTGATAGCCATTCGTGACCAGCTGTCATGACATAGGGGTATTAAGGTTTACTATCTTTTACTTTGAATTTCATCTTTGTGGAGCTGTCATAACCATAGGGACATTACGGTATAGTATATTTTACTTTGAATTTCATCTTTCTAGAGCCAGTGTAACTAATTATTTATCGTGACCTGATTCTAAGCCGCTGTCACTAGCATTGAGAGGGCTGATAACAACCCGGTATATGTCTTGTACCGCAACAGGTGTAATGCCTGACGTTCATGAGAGTGGCAGGCGTATGCTTTGTTCAGATTCATATATATTTAGCTGCAGCGTTGAAAATCGAGCGAGAAATCGGCTGCACAATCATGAGTAGTAGAACATCTTTAAAACAGCAGCATGCAATTACTAAGCAAACAATGTGTCTTTATTCCTCCTTTGCCCATAAAAAAAAGGGGTGCTTCGGCAATGCGCAACACCAAAGCGCTGTTAGTGTTCTTTCAGGACAACACGCCTTGACAAATTTTTATGAATAGCTTTTGCTTTTATATGTGCACGTGCAACTGTCAGTGTTATTTATGTGTTCATATGGTCGCTGTGTATACCATAGTCAGCATCCGACACTTGGAGAAGCTAGCCGAGTGATGAACTAAGCGAGCGTCTCCAAGTTAATCATTGTAAAAAAAAAAATGTTTCACTCTGCTGAAGTATAGCAAGTGGTATTTATTTATATCGATTTACGATCAATTTTTAAGATAGAAGTGAAGCTCGTTTAGGCGTTGCTAATGCTTGAATATATTTTGAATGACGCAATGCAGGTGGAACGATCCTTCACGTTCACGACGAGAACACGTCCTATTTGCATCTCCCTGGAGCCCGTCGACATTTTTCACAAGCATGTGCGGGTGGCTGGCTGGGGTCTTCTCAAGCAATGTGAATACCTTTACAAGCACTAACTCTATGTCACAAGACCATAGTATACTCGCTCAAGTTTGTTACACAGGATGGAGAGAACACGCGTAAGGAGTCGTAAATATAACCAAATCACAGCATATTTCGCCAGCAATATTGAAAATTAAAGTCACAGCCGTTCAGTGTAACAGTATCATACTGCTACTGATACTTCGATACATATCGCCGTCTCTTTTACTCTCGCTTCATCATCGGTTAGCAAGCATGGTTAGAAAAGACCTTTTTGACGAGAGGCGGTAACTTGTCTGGTTGTACTCATCTACCTGGTATACCGAATGTATTTCATTCAATATTGTAGGCACACAACTATGAGCAGTCGCAGTTTCTGACCGTGCTCACAGTGAAATTGAAACTGCCACTTGCCGTCAACAGTGCAATGCAGTTCTTCTGAAAACTGCAATGTCATCAGTATCTTAAATCTACCTGTAAAACTGAGGAGTTATGTAATAAAGGACTCATCCTACCTGCACCTACTATCACGAGGAGGCTGTTAGGTAGCAGAGGCAAGCCTCGTTGATTGCAAAAACCAGTCATTACTAGTCTCCGTACCCCTTTTACCCTCTTGCCCTACACCCCTTTTACCCCTTTTACCCTACACGTTTGGGGGTGCGAAAGAGTGGTATAACGGCTGACGTTTCACGCCCCAAAACTACAATATCATTATGAGAGACGCTGTGGTGAAGTGCTTCGTAAATTGGGACAATCTAGTGTTTTTAACGTGCACTTTAATATAAATTCATTGACGTCTATAGCGATTCTTCTTTATTTGGGTGTGGTCGCAATGGCCGGGATTCAATCTTGCGACCTTCGGGTCCGCTATTGAGGGCCAAAATTACAAGACGTTTGTGATAGAAAGGAAGGAGGTATAGGCAAGGCACAAATAAACACCTTGCTAAACTTCCCAGTTGCTGATCTGATGAACACAAGTCCTCTTGTCGATATGTTGACTCCACAAACATTTGCTTTTTAACTATTCTCCGCACCATATTACGCAGTTCTAGTGGAATCTTTTTCACGGCGCTTGCTTTTTACTGGTTAACTTCCGCAAAGAGATCCTTGCTTATATTTTTGTGCGTGTATTGCAGTTGGACCCTCACAGAAGCTTCTATACTATACTAGTTTGCGTGTCCTGTCGGACGAGGTGTGCATGAAAAAGTTTGCCAGCAACGGCTACAACACGACTCTGCAGTTCTGCGCGCACGAGAACACAACCGATGCCTGCGAGGTAAGGAACTACCTGGATCATTAACCCTATTTTTTTATTCCGATTCACCAGAATATAAATGCGGTTCTTGGTGGTATTATGTGAAACTGTTCGCACATTTATCCGTTGATTAAATTGTTACGGGTATAGTAATGAAGGTAGACATTAGTATTTATGGTAAGTTATTTGCTAGATTCATCTAGAGCACTGATGCAATATACCATTGTCAAATGGGTGCGTGCAAATATCAATTGAGTAAATGACACGGTTCCCGTTACAAAACATGACACGGTTCAGTTACAAAAAAATATCCGTGATACGGTTCAGTTACACAAAAATACACATAAATGATCACGCGCTTCTCTTTTCAACAGCGATTTTCCGTTTTACTGTAATATGTCTGAAATATTTATTGAATTATTAATTGATTATTCGATTGATTGATTGATTGATCGATTGATTGATTGATTGATTGATATGTGGAGGTAAACGTCACAGAGCTACCATATGATTATGAGAGACGCCGTAGTGGAGGGCTCCAAAAGTTTATACGGCTTAAATACTTTGTCGGAAGTAAGTAGATGACCTCGAGATTGCGTCAAAAAAAAGAAAATTAGCCCTTAAAAATTTTCTTCTCTAAGTCACATATTTCATATGCGTTGTAAACACCAACATCATATATACATTCAAACATGTGCGTGCTTTTGCACTTCGTGAACTGCTACATTCAATGTACACGTTCACCTAGAACACGTGTTTTGACATAGCAATTTTAATTGATTCCGGTATCTTTACGCGCCAGTATATTTCAGAAGTTCTTTTTCAACGTCAAGGCTGAAGATGCTTTTGCATCGTTCAAATCGCGACACCGTCAATATGACGTGCCACATACTGCAACCGAAAAACGGGCACATTTCAGTGTGGCACGACATTCACCTAACATATGAGATCAAAAGAAAAGATTTTTTGATGTGTAGGCGAAATTTAGATGTATACCTGTGTTAACAGTAATTCCCATGAAATGTGAGTAAATATAGGTCCCCAAAAAGTAATTAAAGAAAACGAGGCCTCTCTTCGCGCACACCGGACACTAGAATTGATACAGGCAGCAGCTAGCTTACCCTATTGTTCTCTTTTAAAACGCAGCAGTCATGCTTAATAGTTTCCGTGGTTTACCTCCCAAAACCAAAATATGATTATGAAGGACACTGTACTGCAGGTCTTCGGATTTATTTAAATGACCAGCAATTCTTTAATGTGCACCTAAGTTTAGGCACACGAGTGCTCTTTGCAATTTTGCGTCCATAAAATTGTAGTCACCTAGGCATGCGCCTTAAGCGGCTGTCCGTGTGCTCTAGGGCTCACCACAGGTGCTTCCACGTCCCGATTAATACTTTCATTAGTAATGTGGTCAGTCATGTGTCGAGTTTCTCAAGGAAATGATGCGCCGTAAATCCTGCATCCAGTGCTATGAAGTTGTGAAGGCCTGGACTAACATAACTTTTTTTTTTTCACTTGCATGGGACGCAGCAGTATTGTTTAACCTCGCGCGAATATTTACTGTGCTCACTTATTTTTCTCTTTCTATCTTGTGATCCCTTAACGCCTTTTTTAATTCTCTAGCACGTGGGATAGCGAACCAGATGAGCTTTTTTTGACCTTCCAATCTATTCCTCCTTTTGGGACAACAAACCCCACATATCAATCGATCAATCAATCTATCTATCGATCAATCAATCAATCAATCAATCAATCAACGTTTTCCTCCTGGTCCTGCTCCTTAGCTGTCATTGCGGGGGCTTGGGCTTGATAACGTCTGGTTCGCGTTTTCAGCAACGCGTTTTTTTTATGAATATTTGTATGCACTCAAACATCCACAATGAAACAACAATACATCATCATGAAGTATACATTAGTGACTATGAATAATTATGGTGGCGTTGCATATGAAGCGCGTAATCGGCTTTGCACTATTCCTGAACTACCATTACAGTTATCTGCACCAGCTCAGGCAAACAAAAAAATATAAAAACGTTTCACTTGCTTGATATCTCTAATCAATCTATTTCGCCGCTTCCTGTTGTGGCATCGAAGGGTGACTCGGGAGGACCGGCCATCGCGCGAGCTGACAACCGCCGCTTTCTTCAAGTGGGCATCGTCTCCTACGGCGCAGGCTGCGCGGACGAGGAAGTACCGGGCGTCTACACCCGACTCGACGCCCTGGTGCCGTGGATACTCGACAACATACTTTACGGCACGTGGCTCATCCTGTATCCACGCGGTGAAGACTAGCGAGCGCTATACGTTTAATTTGTGTGAGACTACTTTATTTAGAAATGAAAACTTATTAAATGTTCTTGCCGGGCATGTCAAATTGGTGTTTCTTTCCTGCGCTACAAGTCCAAGGCCTGTATTCACAAAGTGACGTTATCCTTATCTCTTGTTTTGATTATCATTTCTGTGCGCTGAAAGCGAGTTGAATTAGTAGAATGGTAGGCAGGACAAAGTGTAAGTACGGTTTGTTTATGAATACTGGCCTGATATTTGTTTCTGAAGTACGCGAAAGGCGCCAATCGATAAGAAACACAAGAGATAGGGATGAGGTTGATTTGTAAGTAAAGGCTTATTAGAGTCTATTGTCCACGTATCTTTATGAGTGTTGCCAGTTATATACGTAGGTCAGCTGATATATTAACATATGTAAGCTGCTTAGTTGAACCACGTGCCATTCCTCTCTCGAAAACGATCTTCAGTTAAGCGCCGTCGGGAACGTTAGAAAAAACCTAAGGTACATCGGTCCGTCTTAACAACTTTTTTCTTTGGTGTTGTCACTAAAAAAAAGCGTCAAAATTCTGGTGCAAATGTAAGTAAATAGCCACAGTTAGAATCATCAAACGAAATGCTTCAGTTACCTCATGTAATTATATTAGCAATAGAAGCGAAAAAACATGCATTTCTCTCAAAAAAACACTAATCTTAAAGATTTATTTAGGTCGCATTCTTGCTTGATACACTGCCTAAGCTAATGGTCTTGTCCCTTGACGCACGGCGCTCCGCATACCACATTATTCACTAGAACTGGGCTGCAACTTGTTATTTTTTTGTGTATATGTTCATAGTATTTAGAAACGGAATGACATCAGCTACTTTTATTTCATGTACTTCAGGATGAACATCGTAGTTTACCTGTTTACATTAACACATTAAACTTAAAATCCAACTCAGTACCACGCACGAAGCTCTTCCTAATAAGACCGAACAAATCAGCCCCTCTTCAACCACTCTCCCCCTCCCAAAACAATGCAGTAGAATGCATGGAAACTATGGTTTACGATATTGAGGGACTTATCTCTAGCCAAAATTATTTTCAATCTTGTTAAAGCATACGGCACGATACTATCAGCGCCCGCGTGCTAGATTCAGGCGCTTAGGTGGAATTCTTTTTGGCGGGTGGGGGGCATTTTCTTGATTTAGTATGGGGGGCCGTGCAGGTGTAGGTGGTCGAGTGTCATTTTGGGCCGTGCATGCCATAGCGAAAGAAAAGTTGGAGCGGGGGAGGCATCATTTGGCCATCCCCTGGCTTCTCCACAGGCTAGATCTAACTCGATGGAGCAAACTGTTAAAGTGGCATGAACCGATAAAGGGACAGATTGTCTTCTACACAAACTGCTTAGTCGCTATCAATCTGTAGGCGACCGCCAATCCACGCCCACTTGGTATTGGCCTGGCACTCGACATTGCAAGCAGCGCGCCCTTCGTTCTTTAGCACACCCTGTCAGTCAATTTCGACAACGCCTATTTCGCAAATAGTGTGCGTCGGCTCCTTTTGAACCCCTTCACTTTGTTTTGCATTCTAATTCTCAACGATTGCTCTCTATACAATGACTGGCGAAGCAGGTCACTACAGCTAACGCCAATATGCGCTTTTGTATGTGTAAATTTTGAATTTGGCGTACACTTTTATAGGTTCATAATAAGTGCACAACGCTTCACTAAATAGACAAAGTGATCGGCGTAAACGGCTGCAATGTACCGTTCTCATGGTCCGACCACCTAATATACGCGCAGTAGAGGCGCACTCCGCTTTAAAGAAACCGGAAGCCTAGTGGGTGCGGGTAGTTTTTCAAGTTTTCTTCTCACCATTGATGTTCGCTGCTTTGATGGTGCTCCGCAAGAACACACGCAGAGCAGAACTACGCAAGGCCGCGGAAAGAACGGTTACCTGTCTGTCTTCGGCTGTACAACACTTCCCTGATCTCGTGTTCTTTAGCTTATCGACGCATTCATGTTACGGTGAGTATATAACTTTCTTTATTTATTATCGTGAGACGCTTTCAACACTAGGCATTGATTGATGAACGCATTTAACTTACATTTCTCGGAAATCGCAAGTTAGTGGCACATTTTTTGTGTCGCAAATGTTATTGACCGAAAATAGATAGGTTTTCCCTTTTAATGATGCCTAACGTCGAGAAAGCTTATTTATAGCTGCATTTTCTAGGTGCTTCTCGCCCATGCAAACTCTCAAATTTTCCTAAAGTGTTATTTTATTTGGATCATTTTGTTCAGCAAAGTTCATACGACTATAGTCAACCATCGCTGTCTAGTTGATACCTCCTTGAGGTTCTCCAACCAAATGGGGTGGCTGAAACCCAGTTTGGCTATCATGCAATCAGTATTCACCTAAATTTCTCTTCACGAAACAGAAAAAGCAGGACCTCAGTTATGACGTTTATCTAATATTGTATAATATTTCAGAAAGCTTTATGCATCACTGGCTTGTCTTCATTTGTTGAATATGCGCTGCTGTGCAAACGTTCAGAAGCATAATGATGGTACAAATATTACATCGCACCGTTCACCAAGATGTAAGTCCATTCGTTTTTTTATTGTTTATATAACTGAAAACATTTGATCTTATGGAAACAGTTCATATTTCAAGTATTTCAGTTGTTGCGAACGTAAGAACAAGAAGTTTTAGGAATGCTTTTCGCTTGACATCGTGATGTGGCTATAAAGCCAGCGCCACACTCATAATTGTTCGAATGATCAACTAATCCTGCAGTTACACACTTACGTTACCAATTTATGAACAACCTCTGCCCGGTGAACAGTCCTGTAACGCTCGTATCTCCAAGAGATATCTTGCACACGGTCGTCGAGTGAGCACGCTCTAGTCGGTTAGCAAGTCATTGTAAGGCTTGATAACGGGGTGAGATAGTGCGCTTTTAAACGAACCCACCTCTGTGTCATTATCATTGTTAGATTGCACCAAGGGTGCCTGGTCGCGATGCTAAGTTTCGGTGTAACAATTTATACCGCCCTATATAGGTCATTAGCGGTGACCATCATGCAGGGAGTTGTTTCTGTCGAGGAGTTGTATGGTAGCATACAGCTCTAGACGCCGTCAACGTGAGACGCCGAAGCGCGATGGCGGGCATTTTGAGCGTTTGATAACGCATATCAGGCTTTTGTCCAAAATGAAGTCTCTCCGGCACATTCCAATCAACAATCCAGAGAGACTCAACCCTTGACTGGCACGTGTACGCCGACACGTCTTGGCGATACGAAGAAATCAACTTGTTGAAAATCTGGCGGCAGGTGCGGCTCCTTACGTACGCTGAAAACACTCAGGTGCAATCTTTTCTCAAAAGTGGCAAAAGAAAGGAAGAGATAGAGAGATGCCGTATTGGTATAGTGTTTATAGGACTCGACTGCTGAGGGCTGACTCGAATAGAGGGATTGAATCACGGCCACGACGGCCACATTAGATCAAAGCGAAATGCTAGAAGCCCGTGTAGTACGTGTAAACAAGCGCAAACAGCAGAAAATTAGGTATTCGGCCCAGTATTACTCCAACATGCCTTGAACATCACTAGATGAATCAGTGCTTTTAGCCGACGTCCTTTTGCTATAGCTGCCGCGTTGGCACCACGTGCTTCTTCGAAGTGCCGGGCATGACCAGAAAAATAAGCACCAACGGCGCGATAATGCCAGCAGGATCAAGCTAACACTATTGTAATGCCAACTGAAAGCACAGATTTCCCTATGTCGAAGTTAGCCTGGGTCGAAAGTCATGTTTACCGCTGTTTGTGTTTCTTTTCATGGAATATTACCTAGGTTAAGTCGTGCATTTGCGAAATGTCCTAAGATCTCCACTACAGTGTTCTTCATACTCATATCACTGTTTTGAAAAGTTAAATTTTAACAATTAATTAAAAAATGTTGAAGGAAATTGGTAACGCTAAAGCTTCGTCTTTAAGACGTGAGCATGACAGCGATATTTTCACTTACACGCACGCACACAAACATAACATTTTTTAAATGCTCGTTTCCAGTGCAGATCCAAACTGTGCCGCTATGAAGGCGTGTACGTGTTAACGCCCTTTTGCTCTTGTATATATCAACGTGTACCTTGAATTGTCACTCACAGCCTGCGCAGGCGCTTTAGAACTATAACAGCACTTGATGCTTACGACCCTTGCTATCACTCTCAGGGGGTTTCTTCAACTGGGTTGAGTTCGCCAACGAGCCTTGCGTGTCAAGAAACGGCTTCAGCGGCGTTTGTCTGACCAGCTCGGAATGCAACTTACACGGCGGTGTCGCCAACGGACGCTGTGCCCAAGGCTACGGCGTTTGCTGCCAAGGTAATGATTTATTGTGAATGATCGCATGCAGACTTGTCTCCTCTTGCAAAGCAGCACAACGAAAGAGTTGTGTTCATTGATACGGCCAGTTTCGCTCTAGAACTAATTGTTGAAAAGATAAGGAAGCCGTATGGCAATCAAAGATAAAAAAAATTGTAGGAGCCATTATTGGTGCCCTCAAGTGTGGTGCAGTTAAATTGACGAAAGTGTGATCGAATTACAGTAGACAATTTCCTCGCTGTAATTAATTTCAACGACCTAATCGGATGCAAATTCCCTTGACGTGAAATAAAATTTACGTCAATTTTCCTCAATAATACATTACATTTAAACGCAACCTATGTTTCTTATGATTTCTCTGGCCAAATTACTTGTCCTTTGGGTACACTTGGCCACGTCTGACAAAGAAACAAGTCCCACGAAAAAAAGAACCCTCAAGTTTTGCCTCACTTTCGGCGTATGCATAAGCAAAATTCTTTGGTCACACTGACTCACTTTTCAGCGATAGTTGTACATGCTCCAGAATGTTTCTATGCTCTTTTTTCTCTCTTTTCCGCTCGAATTTATACTCGAGCTATTTGGTGTTGTCGGCGTCGAGTCATTGTCACCATGCCCCACAGGCTTGTGTTGTGAGGACTGGAATCCAAATACACGAACTTCAATATTACCACGTTTTTCTTCTCGCCTCATACAGTGTCCCGAACTTGCGGTGAGATCATAACGCGAAACAACAGTTACTTCGTAGACCCAGCATCCATGGGTGGTTCACTGACTCCGAGTCCGAACGGTGTGCTCTGCTCTGTCACGGTCTACAAAGTAAGTAGGACGCGCTGCTCCATTCACTAAGAATGAAAACTACGCCTGCATTGTCGATGTACTCATTTAAGCGGGTAGCGCGCTCTAGTGCTCTGAGCGTCATGCTGGGCTTGTAGTGCCGAAAACATGTTTTTAAGACTTTCATATCTACTGAAGGAGACGCACAGAGCGCTTGCCGTAAGGCTCACCATACATCTAAAATCACAATGACAACCTCACGTACTCCGACTAATCATTTTGATTTCTTGTCAACTCTTTTAAAACTAAATCTAAAACGGTTTTGACTTTCGGCCGATCTCTACTCACAGAAACAGTTCATGCATGTAAAAAAAGTAAGCAATTGTTACTTCAAATATAACGAATATTTCTGTTTGTTTCCGACGTTGAAAATCACCGGTGGTAACTTATCGGTAGTAAAATCATGACTGACTCTGCGTGCAAGTTCCCATTGATTATAAACCAATTGAAAAAAAAAGTACTTTGACAGTGATTGAAGAGTGCACAACAGCCACTTGAAATGTACAAAGTTCTACTGGCACATTGCACAATAAATGCGCTAGACATGTTTTGTTGCCATCAAGCGTGTACATGTGACAGGTTCAGTAAATAAAGCCAGTCGAGCTAGCTGTGAAACGTTATTCTCTCACGAGAAAAGGAAGTGAGCGTTTGATTTGCAAAAAAAATTATACTTTCACAAACACACAAAAAAAAAACACAAAAAGGAAAATACTAAGATCAGAAAAATGTTAACTAATTAGCACTGTCAGTTTCGTTAACGAGCGGAAACCTCTAAGAGTCTAAACAGTCCTTTTCGTTAAAGTCCTCGTGTTTGAGTCCGGACGCGAAAATGACGGATACGGCTCACCAGCGGTTCACGCCCTTCAATAGTCCATTGGGGAAGCTGCCGTGGTGAGAGTGCATAAGCTCGGGCCCGTAGCCCGACGGCTTGCTCCCGCTCCCGGTAGACGTCGTCTGCTGCGCTGTCTTCCGCTCGAACATCAGACCAAGGTCTTGCCAAGGATTCGCCAATAGCCGCTGCGGTTGAATGGTCACCAGGACCCCGTGGAAACAGTCGCCAGCTAGGTGGATGCCCTGACGCCCGACGAGGTCGCACGCCGCACCCTAGCCTTCTTCTTCCAAGCACGAGCCCGAATCTCTTCTTCCTCGTTCTTCGATGCCCTGGCTCTGGATTTTTCTCCCATTCCCTTGAATTTTCTTCTTTTTCCAATCGCCAGTGTTCGCCGCACTGGCGCAATACGCCATCTTGCACACATTGTCAGTAGTTCATCTTACGCGCCAAATTTGAAAGTCACTTGACTCGCGCACTTCACTCACAACAAGAGTCCCCCCCTTTGAAAAGTTTCTTTTGCGAAGAAAAATAAACTGCAGTTCAGTGCGCGAGAAGTCACCACGCGTCGTCCATTCACAAGATGGTCCTTAACAAACAAACAACTTGAAGTAGTCGCTTTGTCTCGAGAAAACGTAAAAATTCACAACCGGCTCATATAATCTGCGCCGACATTTTCAGAGCCTCTAATGTGCTCGACTCGGAATGAATATTCTTGTAACGCGAGGCTCCACCGTAATACCCTACTGTTCAGGTGTTTTGCCCTTAAGAGATACTGCAGTGGTTGGTGATCGGTCTGTACGACAAATGACGTTCCGTACAGAAAAACATGATACTTTTCTATCGCCCAGACCAACGCCAAGCATTCCCTCTCGATTGCTGAGTATCTCTTTTCGCGAGGCTGAAGTTGACGACTGGCATATGACACAGGGTGGGAGGATGCCATCATGCTCTTGCATAAGGATAGCGCCTATACAAGAATCAGAGGCGTCAGACCGAAGCACGAATTCTCTTTTCAGATCGGGTGCTTTGACGATTGGCCCAGAAGACAAAGCCCTTTTGAGTGATTCAAACGCTTCTTCTCTATCCGTGGTCCACGTAGTCTTGTTTTTCTCCATCTTCCTCGTCATCTCAGTGAGCGGCTGTGCTTTCTCGGCGTACCGAGGTATCAGGTCACGGTAGTAGCCAGCCAGTCCAAGGAATGACCGGAGTTGCTTCTTTGTTTCAGGCTTAGAAGCACAGGTGATCTTCTGTATCGTGCTTTTCGACTGGCCGTATGTTGCCATCTCCCAATCGATGTCCCAAAAAGGTGACTGTGCTCATAGCCACTTCACATTTCTGTGGCTTGATCCTTAGTCCGGCTTGTCGTATCCTGGCAAAAAATTGCTTCAAAGTTGTTAGATGTTCTTCCCACGTAGTGGTAGCCACCAGTACGTCGTCTATGTAATGAACGACGTTGGGTATTCCAAGCAATAACTTTCTCATCAGACGAGTGAAGACCGCGGATGCGGTCTTGATGCCAAAAGGCATATACAGGAAATGATAATTGCCCTGATTGGCTTGAAAAGGCGGTCTTTTGCTGCGAGTCTTTTGCGAGAGGAACCTGCCAATATCCTTTAGTTTAAATCAAACTTCGAGAACCATTTCTTTGTTCCCACTTCGGCAAACAAGTGATCAGTTCTGGGTATAGGTTCTGCATCAGATACCAGAACATTGTTTATACGGCGAAAGTCTATACAGGCCCTGTAGCCATTGTCTGGCTTTTTGACTAGTACCAAAGGAGAATTATATGGAGACTCTGAGGGTTCTATAATGCCAAGTTGCAACATGTCTTGCACTTCCTTTTCAACGACTTCCTTCATAGAGAATGGCAATGGGTATTGTGGGGTGTTAACTGGTTCTGAACTGGTCGTTTGTAACCGACACTCCACAAGGTTTGTTTTACCTGGGATCTCCGAGAATACGTCTTCGTAGGGTACTTAAGATGTCCCGTATCTCCACCCGCTGTCGCTCCCCGATTTCATCTCCAAGCTTTATGGAGTCAATACCGCAGCTACCCTGTACTTTGAAAGTTGTGTAGTGGTTTCTCAGACTCCTCTTCCTCCAGAACGACAAAAGATGATGTCTGAGGAAGCTGTTCTTCACGGCGTTCTTCATACTTTTTCAGCATGTTTATGTGGAAAAGTTTTTTGCTGTGTCCAAGGTCCAGCCAGTAGTCATAGTCGTTTTTCTTTTCTATGACTGGAAACGGCCCTTTCCAATGCATCAATAACTTGTTGTTGCTTGTGGGAAGCAAGATCAATGCACGGTCACCAGCTTTCAGGTCCCGTTGCTTACTGTGGCGGTCGTAATACCTTTTCTGCGACACCTGTGCTCGGCTCAGGTTTTGTCGTACCAGCTCCAGTGTCTTCTCAATTCGCCTCTCTTAAATCCAGGACATATCCGTACGTCGTCTTAAGTTCTTCGTTCTCCTGATCATGAGTCCATAGCTCTTTCAGGATGCTCAGAGGTCCTCGAATATGTCGGCCATAAATAAGTTCAAATGGTGAGAACCCGGAGCTTGCTTGTGGGGCTTCACGATAAGCAAACAAAAGAGGTGCTAGCAAGCGATCCCAACATTTAGGCTGTTCTTGAACCATTTTGCGGAGCATTTGCTTGAGTGTTCCATTAAACCTCTCTACCATCCCGTTGCACATAGGATGGTATGGCCCGTTGCACATAGGATGGTATGGAGTGCAGCTAAGATGCTTGACTGCCAGTAGTTCATTCACCTCCTTCATTAGATCTGAGGTAAAGCACGATGCCTGATCAGCCAAGACTTCTCGTGGAAAACCAATGCGAGAAAACATCTCGACAAGTCCCTCGGCCACTGTAGCTGAGTCAATTGCTGTCAAAGGCACTGCATCAGGGTAGCGAGTGGCGAAATCCACAAGAGTCAAAATATACCGATGGCCTTTTGCCGAGGCTGGAGTTATCGGTCCAATGATGTCGACCGCCACACGTTCAAAAGGGGTGTCGATCAACGGCATACGCCCTAGAGGCACCTTGCCCACCTTGCCTTTCGGTAAAGTCCTTTGACAGGCGTCACATGATCGGACATATCTGCGGATATCTTCTTGTACCCCGGGCCAGTAGAAGGCGTCCAGAACTCGATCTATTGTTTTTTTTTACACCCTGATGACCTGACATGACATTTTCATGAGCCAAACGTAACACTTGGCCTCTCAGGGACTTCGGGACTATGGCTTGTTCAATGATCTTGCCAGGGGACAGGAAGTATTGTCGGTAAAGAATACCATTCTTGGCTACGAAAGAAAAAGATGTCGAGCCCTTTCTAACAAACTTCTTACCCACTCTGGCTCTGCAGATGTCAAGCGTCTGGTCTTTTTCTTGTTCTTCGCGAAACATTTTGCGAGACATCTGGCCAGGGAGCCCAACAGAGATGGCCCTTCGCGAACTATTGAGACGTGCGGCACCAACCAGTTGAGAATTTGGGTGGTTACCTTCGTCCGCAGAATGAACTTTTTTCTTAATGAATTGATCTTGAGAAAGTTTCCGCGAAACGTCGGGGTCATTGGCGTCACGGGCCCCCGGTACGTTCCCAACTATGACGTCATACAGTGGCGACGGCATACACTTGACGATGGCCATGCCGGAAAAGTATGGAGATCTGATACGTATCTCCGCCTCAGGGGTTACGATGGTGCTGCCATCAGCCAACCACAACGTCGCGGTAGTGCCAGTTAGTGCTTCATCAGGTACTAATGACCGGCGTACTACCAACGTGTTGCTTCCGGTGTCCCTTAGGACTCGAACAATTTGTCCATTCACTTCCCCTGGTAACACTGGCATGGGACGTTTCTTACATTGCGCTTGCGTCTTCACCGTGCCCATAACATTGTCGTCTCGGTCCGAGTCGTCGCCATCAATCATGGATTGTTGTGGACCGGTCTCTTCTTTGGGTAGCATTAAACAAGATGTAGTTGATTTCGAAGTGCCAGTCATTTTCTGACAGCCCTTCACATCATGCCCCCACTTACGGCAGTTTGTACAAAATACTTGTTTAGGTTTACTTCGACAGTCAGAAGCCTTGTGCCCCTTACGGCCACAAACAAAACATTGCATCTCTGCTCTTGGGCTTGAAATCAATTTAGCCTTCCCAGTTGTGTCCTCACTCTTATTCTGAACTATTAATAAGTTCTTCAATCTCTTTGCCTCTATATATATATCAGCTGCCTCTGCCATGGCTTCCAGAGTCTTGCAGTTCTTCTCCCGTAAGAAGAGCGCCAGCTGACTACTGCAGTTCGCCATGAATTGTTCGGCTACAATCAAGTCACGGACTGAATCGAAATTCCTCTCTGTCTGAGACATTTCTATCCACCTGTCAAAGAAACTTTGGAGTCTCGTGGCATACTGTTTTCCAGTTTCGCCGTCTTCAGGCTTGCTTTTCCGGAATTTCTCACGGTAACCATCAGCCGTGAAGCGAAAACGCTGGAGCAGTGCCAATTTGACTTCGTCGTATGACAGGGAATCGTTCGGTGACAACCGTCCAAATACCTTCAGAGCCTCTCCGCCAAGGCACAAACTAAGAGCCGTGGCCCACTTTTCCCGGGGCCAATCTTGACCTGTCGCCACTCTCTCAAACCTTTTCAGGTAGGCGTCAAGGTCGTCTCTGTCCTCGTTGAAAACGGGTATAAAGTTATGCGGGTTCACTACCATAGGCGCGTTCCTTTGGTTGCCCGTGTCAGCCACCGTAGGCTGACCGACACCGGCCTCAGCTACTCTCAGGCGCAGTTGCAGCGTCCTCTCTTCTACTTCCAAGTGTCGCTGGCTTGCTTCTCGGGTTTGGTTCTCCGTTTTTGCTACTTCAAGACGTAGCTGTAAATTGCGGCCTTCCAGCTCCAACTGTTCTTTCTTCGCGTCTCTCTCCGCGGCTCGTTCATCGCGCTCACGCGCTTCTCGTGCGTCAAACCAAGCCTGCAATTCTGCTCCCTCCAACCCCATGCGTTCTGCCAGCGCCATCAACTCTCGCGAGCCCATTTTACTTTTTTAGTTAGCCTTACTCAAATCTACTTTTTAGTGGCAAACACTCACGTCCTGTCGTAGCGGACGCCAATTTGTGACAGGTTCAGTAAATAAAGCCAGTCGAGCTAGCTGTGAAACGTTATTCTCTCACGAGAAAAGGAAGTGAGCGTTTGATTTGCAAAAAAAATTATACTTTCACAAACACACAAAAAAAAACACAAAAAGGAAAATACTAAGATCAGAAAAATGTTAACTAATTAGCACTGTCAGTTTCGTTAACGAGCGGAAACCTCTAAGAGTCTAAACAGTCCTTTTCGTTAAAGTCCTCGTGTTTGAGTCCGGACGCGAAAGAAGACGGATACGGCTCACCAGCGGTTCACGCCCTTCAATAGTCCATTGGGGAAGCTGCCGTGGTGAGAGTGCATAAGCTCGGGCCCGTAGCCCGACGGCTTGCTCCCGCTCCCGGTAGACGTCGTCTGCTGCGCTGTCTTCCGCTCGAACATCAGACCAAGGTCTTGCCAAGGATTCGCCAATAGCCGCTGCGGTTGAATGGTCACCAGGACCCCGTGGAAACAGTCGCCAGCTAGGTGGATGCCCTGACGCCCAGGAGGTACTCGCACCCGACGAGGTCGCACGCCGCACCCTAGCCTTCTTCTTCCAAGCACGAGCCCGAATCTCTTCTTCCTCGTTCTTCGATGCCCTGGCTCTGGATTTTTCTCCCATTCCCTTGAATTTTCTTCTTTTTCCAATCGCCAGTGTTCGCCGCACTGGCGCAATACGCCATCTTGCACACATTGTCAGTAGTTCATCTTACGCGCCAAATTTGAAAGTCACTTGACTCGCGCACTTCACTCACAACAGTACATACACGTTATGTGATGTTCAGTATTCGATGACATCGTCAATTGTTGGTGGGAGGAGCGATTACTTACGCTGAACTCGAAAAATCGATCACTGACTCTTGACCAGGCCTGCAGAGCCACAATGACTAGTGGGCCATGGTCAGGGGTCTTCTCCAAAGTAACTAAACATCCTTACATTACTAATGCTGTATACCTTTCAAAATTTTAATTTAATAAACCTAACGTTCCCTGTCGAACTGGTTATTTTATTCTTCACAGGTGGACCCAACAGTGTGTCAGCTGAGACTGAACATGGAGCGCTTAGACATCATTGGTCCAGACGTATCTCACTTGTCTGGAGTGTGCAGCCACGATGCATTCCACGTCAGTGGTCAGGATGAAAACAGCGTGGTACCCTTAATATGTGGACTAAACAACGGACAACACGGTACTCTATATATTTTTGCTAGATGATTCCACTTAAGAAACTGCGCCAATTTCCACCATGTACAATATGATGCCAAAACCGTCACACTAATCAAACTGTACATTATCTAGCTTTTGTTTTCGTTGCACGCTGGTCTACAAAAGTAGGAAAAGTAGCTTTGTGCGTGCGTGCGTGTTTGTGTGTGTTTGCGTGTGTTTGTGCGCATGCATGAATAAAAAGAAAGGAAATCCCTGACGCATACCAGATATGGACAAAAATTAATGTGTGGTACTTCAGTCTAAGTGCACCATCTTGCCTAATTTGACTGGCTATGCATCTTCATTGCAGTTTACGTCAGCGTGAGCCAATCAACTGGCCCGGTAAGACTGTCAATTTTCCTCACTCCCAACGGTACGCAACGAAGCTGGAAGATTAGAGTTATCCAGCTGCCGTGCACCAGCCAGAGATTAGGTGAGCAGAAAAATTGTAGTTTTTCTTTGGCTGGCTTTCAATCTTTGACTGCATGAAACTCATTGCGCCTGCTTCACTGCATCATCCATAAAGCGTCTCATGTCAGGGAACTTCGGGAGGACAAATTTACTCAGCAATAAATTGTTTTGGCGCAAGCATCTCCGATAATTTGGTAATAAGAATACACAGAATGAGCAACTACCGTAGTTGTAGTAGCTAAAGCAACTACAGAGGTAGTGGAGGTAAAGTAGGGAATTTAATTGCGCATTGTCCAGTCTCACCCACTTAAGGACTGTATATTAAGGTCATCGTATGTTGTATGTTGACAAGAATTTAGCCCAGCTTATTCGCAAACTTTCATGAAGCGCATGTGAAGATGGGTGCCTTAACCTACTGACTGCAATCGCAACAAAGAAGGTGGTGCACCTTTCTGAGCTGAGAAAATGCAGGGCCATGGGCTGCTATGGTACGCGCATCTTTAAATTGTTCATTACATTTTTGCCTGAAGCACGTTGGAGAGTCTGACGTTGTTCATCGCTGCGGGAAATGAAGTAGAGGGGTTCATTTGTGATCTCCGAAGATTTGTGGTAAGTGCATGAGCTGGCA
The DNA here is from genome assembly GCF_043290135.1 of Rhipicephalus microplus. Lineage (NCBI taxonomy): Eukaryota > Metazoa > Arthropoda > Arachnida > Ixodida > Ixodidae > Rhipicephalus > Rhipicephalus microplus. The sequence goes on from NW_027464864.1 coordinate 69,746, forward strand.
TGCTAAACGCGATCGCAGAGCCACATCGCGTCGTACAATATTCGGGAGAAAGCCTAAAGTGCCTCTTCATGCGTGAAAAGAGACCATCGGCGTCGGTGGCGTCTAAGTGAACAAAGACAGTCACACCGGGATGACGACATCATACGTCCAAATTTTCGACGTGGTTATCACGTCGCTGTGACTTCATATACTTTTACCTCACGTGGTGACGTCATCACATAGCATCGTCGTCAGCTCAAACGTGTGCTGATCTCGGAAGTTCTACAACACACGATCGAACGTAGCGCAATGTGCGCTAAACTTTCAGCGCCTTTGATTTCGGAGGCAGCGTAGACCAGGCTCGGTGTTGAGAGCTTTCACTCGTCATCAATGCAATCGACTGCGACAGAAAAAGACAGAAAAAAATGAAGGTGATTGTTGCCTTCTGGTCGTCTAAGGAGAATGCGCCAAATTCTCGAGTGACCATTTGTTCATAGCCCCAACGCATTTAACATAGAATACACAGCATTTTCTTTTTGTCACAGCCCCTTCCGGTTGTCTGCAGTACCACGAAGATCCTACTGGTGTCATATCGAGCTTCAACTACGGAAGTGACAGCCCTTCAACCGGAAGTGGAAGCGGACGCCTAGAGAGGGGCTACCCCAACTTCAGCCGATACTCTATTTGCTTTCGGCTGGCTGCTGGCGCGTGCGCACTGCGCCTAGCCAAAAATGGCCCGTTCGGTGTGTACGCCGATCCCGTTCCCGGAAATGCTGTGGACCCAGGAAGGTCGGTGACCAATCGCTGCGAAGACTTTCGCTTCGGATCACCACTGCAGGCAGACTTCCTGATGTTGGGCGTCCAGCCCTTCTGTGGAGATGACTTTCTGGACTCTTTGGAAATGGGTAAATTTCATTGCCCATGATATACGACTGATTTCTACATTACCGAATCGGTAACACGCTATGGAAAACCTTACACTAATGACCACCAGGTGGCCCAACGGTTACGATGCAATCTAACCAGAGGGTCACGGGAACGATTGTGGCCGCAGTGGTCGGATTTCGAAGGAAGATAAATGATAATGTGCCATGTTCAATGTCACTGCACCTTAATGTATAAGAGTCTGGTAAAAATTACAAAATCACAAGGTTACGGCATGCCTCCAATCATTCCGTGTCTTTGGCACATAGAACTCTTGCTAAATAAAAGTTAACTTCAGGTGATGAGATGTCTCTAAACCAGAAATGTGGCTGAAGCCAATCTTTCAAACTGTGGACTTGTCTTCGTCAAGGTAGCTGCCTTGACAAAGACAAGTTCTTCCCAAAGTATTGGCTTCATCCACTTTTTTTTTGTTTGATGATATATGATCACTTCAAGCGTTGAGTTCTGCTCGAACTTGCAAGTAAACATCATGACGCACAAGCTTTCTTATAGAATAACGGCAACAATCATCTCTTTTCGCCAGAGCCTCCTTTCGTGAAATGGTTTACTCCCGAATGGTTTGGTTCTGAGAAAACTGATAAACACTTAGTGTTTTATATATAAGGAAGAGTTAAACTAAATCAACAGAGCTAATCTTTTTTTTCTGACATTCGACGGTTACACCGGCGTATGGGAGCAAATATATCTGGTTATGACGTATTTGAACGAGTGTCCAAATTTTTACCGCATTAAAATGATCTGAATAGAGGCAGAAGTGTTTAGGGATGTTTCCTCACACTTTCTAGATAAACTGGACGCTTGAAATTATGCTAAACCACCAAATGCGGATGGACTCAATGTTTCCAGACAGACTTGTATTTATAACTCCCTATATTTCATTCTCATAGATATAACGAGAGAAGTTATGATAAGAGAATGCTAGCCTTCTTAGCACAATTTCAAAAAAATACGCGTGCTTGCTTTGCATACTCGAATATGCTCTAAACCTAAGAGGGCAATATGATAAGCTATTCAGTCAGTAAGTTCTCTAATAAATGAACGTCGATGTCACTGCCGTTGTTTCTAGAGACTGTATAGGAGCAGGAACGCTGCCTTTCTAACATGTTCAGCAGAGGTGAACAAAAACAGAAAACAGTCGTACTTTTCCACAATAGGTAATTAATTTAGCAGAAGGATTCTTCATGCTTTTGCAAAACAATTAGGACATTTCATTAGGTTCTGCACTTTATTTTTTTACAGCGGACACTGGAGCAATGGTCATAACTTTTGTGGCAAACGGCACCCATCGACAAGAGCACGCTGGCTTCAGACTTCGTTACGAAATGGTGCCATGTGGTAAGGTTTATTCCTTTCTCGGGTAATAATACGAAACATCGCGATATGCCGATTGCACATGTTAACACCACGCAACAACAAATTCACAAAAGAAAGGTGCTGCAGGAATTGACCTGAACGGGTCATCTTTGTCGGTGCGAAGACCAAAACGGTGACTCGATGACAATTCGTCGTCTTCGAGAAAACACACTCACAGTATAAACTTGCTGTCTTGCGCGAAGGGCATTCCTTTGAAAATTGTACGCCTTGTGGAAAACGAGTGGAGTTGAAAGCAAGACATTTCGAGAGGCGCGCCATTGAACACAAAGAGACTTGCACCATTATAGTACTCGTTCGAGCTCTGTGCATCAGTACTGTAAGCGAATATAATGGGAAGCCATCAGGGCGTTGGCAATATTTTTTTATATTTATTCATTGTACATACTATTTGTCGTGAAGGCACTAGCTTGGATGGGGAAGCGGGCCATGCTGGCCAAAGAAATGATGTGTACTGAAGATACCCATATAGGCAAGAATATTGATAATCGCGTGAAATGTTTCACATCTTTTCGCATATATTTTGTTAAGAAATTAGCTTTTGAAGGGTTCAGCTCAGTCAGGCAAGAGAATTATCCACAGCGCATTCTGTGTGGCTTGAAAGGAACATCAACTGAAAGATATGTTTGGGTGCTAATTAATGCGCCACACTTTTTAGGCTAATATGTGAAACATTGTCAGTAATTTTAGCATGCCTAAACTATGGGGAAGCATGGCGCTTCCAAGCTAACAGTCACGGAAAATTATTTCCCCTAAGTGTTCAAAGAGGTGACGTAAAAACGCGTTGTAAATTCATCGTATGTTGTATGAATCACTTAACCTAATGCCATGTTCGTTTCGAACTGATCTCAGTTCGTCGACGCCATAATCTCGACATCGACTCAGCGACAAGAATGCCCATTCCGGCTTTATTCCTCCAAGCCCCGACTACGAGCGCGCCACAAGCTTCTACCGCCAGCGCTGGTCCCACAAGTGCATCCGGCAGCGGTTTTCAGCAGGAATTCCCTTTCATTCCGGAGCCGGAAGTCTACACCGAATCCGGCTACTTCCCCGAGCCTGATGGTCACTTTCCTGGTGGCCAAATCGTTCTTTACCACAAGGGAGCGTACAAGGACCTCGCGATGAAGATTGTCAGAAATCTCGTTTCCGTCGGCCGGAAGTGACAGCAGTAGATTCCGGAAGTCTTACCGCGGAGAATCACTGCTTCTCGTAGCTCATTCTTTTCCTTTGTAGATAATGTTACTGTCTTGTAGTTTATAAAATCCCATTATCTTACAATAAACGCGTGCCTCGCAGTTACAAAAAGAAAGGTAGCATCCGGTGAATATTTGTCGTTCCCGATGTGTCAACGGTCATTGACTAAACTCGTACGGAGTTTGCTTAGCACAGAACGTTCACCTATGCTTATGATACCAGCAGTCTTTCTTGTTTCATTGCACTGATAATTTGCAATTCTCTTTAAAATAGGCTTTGCTCTGTCTGTCTTAGTGGTCGAATAACTGTGCCATCCAAACTTTAACCATAAGCTCGCTGTACGGTGGCAGCTGTAGGGTACATCTTTCGGCAAACCCCCCTCTTACGTTCACTCACTTAGGATCACTGAGACTGAGACAAGTGCGTTGGTTTCAGTAAGCGAAAGGGTGGCTCAGTAAAATTTCGGTGAGCTCCTGTCCAAGGTAGACTAGTTCATTGCCTATTTTGGTCAGTCTCAATCCGGGTGAATTTAGAAATTGAAGGGCGAATAAGGCCACCAGAGTATTTTTTCGCTCAGCTTGAGCCGCAGTAGGCTACGACGAGCGCAATTTTTAGTGAATCGCTCTTCCAGTGGTACCAAAAGTATAGCATGATTTCTAATGAACAGGTGCACAACTCGAAGAGAAAGTGACATCTTTTTTTCTCCTCAGTCGATTGTATTAATTCTCTCTCTCTTTCTATAGTCACAAAAATTGCTGCACCTAACTTCAAGGAAAGAAGTGTAATTTAAGAACTCGTTTTCCTTGTTAGACACGACATTATAATGAAAACTAAAAGAGAATGATGCTAAGGGAAGCATAGGGGATGTTTTTAAAAAGTAACTAATATAAATATGAAGAAAAAAAAGTTGGAGGCAAGATCACTTGCCACCGGCAGGATTCGAACCTGCAACTTTCGTAGTTTTATAATGCCTACCGGATCTGCGACATGGCATCCTTCCTGCACCTCATGGCGTTAAGCGCCTGCTTCCGATTTCAGCTCACCTTTGCTACAGTGATGATGTCATGTGATTACGGTGACGCCACAAATTAAAAAAAAAACTTCGATGACATCCCTGGGTGAAGTCAGGACATCGTACTACGTCGATATTATCTGATTCTCGGTACGCCACCGGCACACACATCACTTTTGTGCCGCATGGCTTTTCACCGACCTAATTTATTAACTACATAGCTTTTTGACGTCATTCGTGGTGACGCCAACACCCGACACAGTAATGTGATGTATCGTCACGTCACGCCAATTATCGAAAATTACATGGCTCCTGATACTTATAAGGCTTCAACACATCGTCCAAGCAGGTCAGAGCGAGTTCTGTTCAATATGCTGACTTAACGTATAATTGCTATAATAATGAGTCGATATTCCTAGTGGGATGCGGCGTGTTTAAACCGCCAACGAGAGTGGGCTGGCTTCCTTTTATTTATCCATTCATTCGTGCAACAACACAAGATTGCCATGGTGGTTGTGGCATAAGGTGATGATCAAAGACACGTCACCTGACTAGGCCTCTAGCACCCTACATGCATTCAACGCACAAAAACTCGCATGCGTGTGGTAAATAATATACGAAAGTACTAGAACTCATACATAAACAATAAGAATGACATGCAGGTAGCAGTGGAATTCCATAACACAAAAATGTAACTACAACTTAGAACAAGATACCTCATGGCCTGAAAACAGAGTTACCGACTGTCACGATGTGTGTTTGGTCCGACGCTTTTTGTTTGAGCAAGCGGGTTTGACACATGAAGGTTACGAGGCGTGATACATAAACAGGCTTCAATCATTGATTGATTTATATGTAGGGTTTAACGTCCCAAAACCATGGAGAGGCGCCCTAGTGGAGGGCTCCGAAAATTTCGAGCACCTTAGGTTCTTTTACGTGCGCCCAAATCTGAGCACACGGGCGTACAGCATTTTCACCTCCATCGAAAATGCAACTGCCGCAGCCGGGACTCAATCCCGTGACCTGCGGGTCAGCAGCCGAGTACCTTAGCCACTGGACCGCTACGGTGGGGCCACTTCAATCCACTTAATGGTACAAATACTAGAAGCACAGGTAAAAATATGTACACTCATCGAAATAGAACTAACGATAGACCCATAGGACCTCAGAAAATAATAGTAAACACCTCGTATAGCACGGCCAAGTCCCACGTGCGTTTGTAGTCACTCCATGCGTCCATCGGTCCTGGCGGTATAAAAGGATGCTCGCAAACGAGGTGAGGCACATGAATGTCGTTCCCATTCGGTGGTGAGACTGGTGCCAACAGGAACTTCGGGCACCTCCCAGGCCTCTCTAGTCCGTGGGACGATGGCGTGCAGACGGATGGCCGCGATCCCGGGCTCGTTCAAGGTCGGTGGCATGACGCTGCCCCACACGCCAGCTGGACGACTGGAGCACGATGATGGCAGCTCGCCGAGGTAGAAACGTGGACGGCTCTCGAAGCGCTGAAGCCTGGGGCGAGACCCCGACTTCCTCGACCATCCGTCGTCTTCTCTGCCGTCCTGGCCAACAGTCGTCTTCGCCCGCGCCCACCTTCCAATCTCGCGTGCCCGCATGCGCTTCTTTTTCTTGGTCTTCCCTCTTCTTTTTTCGCTATTGTTGATTGGTTGATTGATATGTGGGGCTTAATGTCTTAAAGCCACCATATGAATATGAGAGACGCCGTAGGGGAGGGCTCAGGAAAATTTGACCACCTGGGGTTCTTCAACCTGCACCCAAATCTGAGCACACGGGCCTATAACATTTCCGCCTCCATCGCAAATGCAGCCGCCGCAGTCGGGATTCGAACCCGCGACCTGCGGGTCAGCAACCGAGTACCTTAGCCACTAGACCACCGCGGCGGGGCTGTGGTGACAAAAGTAGTAAAATACAATGCATATGGCAACAAATTTATTTTTGGCGCACAATAGTGATCAATTCTTTTATCGAATCGTTGAACCACTAAATTTCTTAGTTCAGTAAATGATATGGCCACGCGTGTTTCTTATTTTCACTTTTGTTTGATTCGGTTTTCGTCCACAAATCCTGTTGTTACACGCATTTTTTTCCTCGTCCTTTGTCATTTTCTTTGTCTCTCCTCACGCTGACCCTTTAAAAGTAGTGGCATTACATTATACAGGCTACAACTAATAAATAAATACAACATAGATAGCTGAATGAAATTCTAAATGGGTAAACATTCAAAATAGTAGTTATAAATATTCACGACCATCGCAATCAAGGAAATATTTTTGGACTGCTTGCTGATTGTCACCAGCGTGTGATATACAGTGAGACAATATGAAATTTAAAGCGTTTAAAAGGTTTGGTACGGCATCGTGGCTGCCCCTCGCAACTACCCTTCTCGACCGAGAGACAACACAACAGTTTCACAGTTAGCACCCGTCGGGACTAGCAGGGTGGCAGTGGCAACGCAAGTTGGCGCCACTCTTTCAAAGGCAATCGCGGCGCCGGTCCTTGAATCCAACTCGTCTCTCCTTATCCATTTCTTTGCAGCGCCCTGCGGAATCCGATTGGGAGAGGAAAGCGGGAAAGACTGACTGAGTGACGCGACACATCTGGGCAATTTTCAGTAGCGTGTGCCGCCTAAGCTTTCTTTTTCATATTGTTTGGTCGATATCAGACATCGTTCGAAGTTACGGCGCATCTTTTCCGGCTCTGTGATAATTTGGCGAAATGGACGCTTCCCATAACGCCATCGAAGATTATCAATTTGTGAGAATTTCAGCTAGCCCTCCGATATTCTGCTTGCAGTGTCTTTTTTTGTTTTTCTTTTCTGTATGTGCTCTTATCCGTTTCGTCCGTGCTGAATCGACAGATGAGTACCATAGTGATGGTCAATTTCACGTGCTGCATGCCCTTCCTCGCTGGTGGATCTTAGCGACTGGTCTGTCCAGCTGCAACGTTTTCGATGAAGTCAGGGTAAGTATAAGCCATTGCATCAGCATGCCGTTCAACTCTTGTGCTGTAGCTACGCGGGTAAACGAAATGAACATTCCAAAAGCCAGGTTACTTCATGAGTAAAAGAGCTTCGTCCGACATGAGAAGTTTAGAACTGAACAGTGCAGGCATATTGTCCCCCTTTAGGTGGCATCTTTCGTATATATTGGAACCAAGAGGGGGCGTGGACCAGTCTACTCATCACGCACGCCCGCGTAAAAGTTGTTAGACATGTGTCCGGGTAGTTGGGTATAATTCTGGAGCACATGATAGCGCTAGTGGTTTACGCCACCAAAAGCGATGCCATGAGCCGACATACACACCGTGTCCACCTCGGTGGAGCAGTGGCTAGAGTGCTCAGTTCCTCATCCAAAGGTCGAGGGTTTGAACCTGTCCGTGGTGGTCCCATTTTGACGGAGGCATTGTAGTAGACGACCTTGTCCTGTGCGATGTCAGTACACGTCAAAAAGAACCAGATGGTCAACATTTCCAGAGCCCTCCAATACGCCGTCTTTCGTAATCAAACGCTGTTTCTTTTGGACGCGAAACGAGAGATAATAGTTACGTACACACAGTGCCACTGATGCATTCACAGTGCGCCATGAACTTTCCCAACGTGAGTACCTTGTTAGTTTTGTTCGCTCTGCAAAACTGCGCACTCGCTACGAGGCCTCACCGCGAAAGATTCAGCCTCAAGTCGATGGAGCCGTCCTCTGTAGCGCCAGCTGTCAGCGAAGCGTTGGAACGAATTCTGTGGTCTTATGACAAACATGCGGTGCCTGTTCATTCCCGTGAAATGGAGCATAACTGGAGCGCTTGGAAGAGAAGCTCACAAAGAAAACAAATTTCGAGGCGTTGTTTGGAGGATCTCCTCTGCTGACTGTTTATATCGCCAAGGCCGGAAATTTATTTATGGGCCCTTAAAGATCACACGAATGACGTCACAAAGAACCCTGTCTTCAATACACTTGCGGAACACCTCTTCACTACTAAACAGAAGGTTTAGAGAGTCAACACAAGCATAATAGCTAAGAATGGGTAATTGTGGGGTATTACGTTCAATATGGGTGGTATTACGCCCCAAAACCACCATATGATTATGAGAGACGCCATGGTAGAGGCCTTAGAAAATTTCAACCACTTGGTTCTCTTTAATTTGCACCCAAATCTGAGCACACGAGCCTAATGCATTTTCGCCTTTATCGAAAATGCAGCCGATATTTGATCCCGTGACCTGCGATTAAACGGCTACGTGCCTTAGCCACTAGACCACCATGGCGGGGCCACTAAAGAAGTAGTTGCTTCCGTCAGTTCTGAAGTCATTTTTCTTATAGACCTTTAGAAAAAAAAGCTAAATAGGAATGATAACATGCTCCCATGAGCATACGCTGTGTGCATTGGTCTAGTACTAAAAACGGACAAGTTTGCCATGTCGAGCCACCGTGAAAAAGGCTTCTTGCGTGGAAGCCGAAACGTCTTCGACATTTTTAAATCTTCTTAGGTTTTGCTAGGCCATGCTTTCATATTCCATTACACGTGTACACTCAGAAAAAGCACGTGTGTGACCAGCAGTATTTCGGTAAGGACTCTGTTCAGGATGCTCCACGCGGTGGTCTAGTGGGTATGGCACCCGACTGCTGAACCGAAGGTCGCGGGATCGAATCCCGGCTTCGGTGGCTGCATTTCCGATGGAGGCGAGAATGCATGAAGCCCGTGTACTTCTATTTAGGTGCACGTTAAAGAACCCCAGATTGAAGAAATCTCCGGAGACAACCGCTATGGAGCCTGTCCCAATCGCATCCTGGTTTTGGGACGTTCCACCTCAGATATTACTATTATCCTTTCAGGATAGCGGCGTGGATCACACTACTTTAAAACCCAACCTAGTTCACTAAAACTGCAGCTGAGATGACCCAAGCACGCCGGTGTGGCCTTTACACAGGATAATTTTCGTAATCGAATGATTGTTCATCCTGCTATAGAAGCGTAGTCGTTTATTCGAGCACAAAAATGAGAAGTCAAAGATTACTATGATAGAAAACAAGGAATAAAGTTCCACAAACGAAACTCCTCCAACGCATTGGTAGCCACGATTCAGCCCACGCTGGCATACGTGTCGTTCAGTGCGCGCGCCAGACTCTCCTTCGCGCGGCTTCGATCAACGCCTGCGCCAGTGATGATGGCGTACGTGAACGCAATCACGATGGCGACAACCAGCACGATCGTGGCGAGTAACAAAGGGCGGGCCGCCATTTTCACGAAGGAGCGCCACCTGTCGGTGTCCATCGACTCGTCGAACTTTCTCTGCGTGGCCCCGCCGTTACCTGCGAAAGTGAAGTCACGAGATTCTTTAAGGGCTTGCCGAAGACCATAGAGTTTTTCACAAACACAGCATAGTTTCTGGTGTGTTTGGCTTAGCGTGGCTTGAAGCTGCTTTGTCACGAGACGACTATCGCCAAATCTACAGCAGTGACCTTTCACCGTCTCAATTTTTTAGGCTGACGAATTCAAATCGGGGCGCGAAGTTCACAACAGTCTCTTCTGTTATTTGAAACAAAACCAAAACACCGCAAGCAACAAAGCAACAAGTATGTTAGAGGCCCGCAATAATGAAGACTAGGCAACTTTGTGTACTACCCATCATTTTCAAGGTGGCTTAACAATCGCTGTGCTAAAGTCCCCTCTAGTTCATTTTAGGGAACTATATGCCGAAGATAATTCTCAGGAAAAAGCGATCATATTCTTCTGTTTCCTTCTCAGTCGAACTTATTCATTCCTACCGCCTTCAAAGCTTTCTGCACCGAATGTGATTTCACATAGCGTCCGGGATCGCAGGCAATGTTAGCTTTTTTTCAGCTCACGTGGTTTTGCAGTGCATCTTACATCAGCTCACGTTTAACCAAGCCATGAAGTTTCGTGATCACATCGTCGTGTGACGTCATGGTGTCGTTGCAGATTTCCACTACCTTGGACATGATGAAGTAACAGGGCGATGTGAATGAATGGCAATGTTGTTTTTTTTGCGTTTTTTGTGTTGATGAATACAACGACGGTCACATTGTGTTTGGTGGGGCATTTAGGGCGTTCGAAATTAGAAAATGAGACCCTATATTTCGTGCGCTGATGGTGATGAGACCCATGATCGCATGCTTGACTCCACAAACGCGCAGCAGTATAACATTGTGTCTAACGTTAATTTCGAGAAACTACCAACAGTGCTTGATAATGCAATTGAGAAGGTTGAAATTACGTTCATTTGGCTGATCGGGACATCATCTCATATGATATGACCTAACGTGAGCTACGTACCATACAAAAAAAAACCGCAAGAGGTTGGTCAATCTTGTTTTTATCATCATTTGTTTGCAGCATGGTCAGTGCCTTGCGCCTAATGAGGATATTTAGGAACACAGTGATTTAACAGGAAGGTGGCTTGTATTAGTCTGCGTACGTGAGAGGCACAAGTCATGCTGACGGTAATTTCTCCGAAAGAAAATGGCCAATATCACTTTCTAAAAAACTCAGTTGCGCACTGTTGTCTCTGATGTGCAGTTAAATACAGAAGGAGCATCAGCGTTGTTTTGTACTTGACTCTATGTCACACTCTAGTAGACGGAGATGACTTTTGAGCAGAGCTAGTGCGACAAAGTGGAGGCGCAGATGTGCAATGTATTGGAGGGCACATCACTTTGCTAATGTCACCATTTGGGTACCGCACGTGACGTTTTTATTACGTGATTCCTCAATTACAGAGTCACACACATGTTTTCTACCATTTTCTCGGAAGTAAAGAACTCCCAGAAAATGGCAGTCGTAATCAAAAAAAGTTCCTGTCAATACCTTCTTTAACTGCATCCTCTAGCAGTCGTTACATGCTTTGAACAATTTGCTATATATTGTCACGATTGTTAGCCGTAAGCAGAACAAAGGGAGGAAAAGCAGCGGAAGTTTGTGGCGTTTTTCTAGGACGACGACGTTGCGCGCCTGCTCTTGCGTTTTGCTGCTTGTGTACGAATAGTGCCTTGCTGCTCTCATCGAAACAAAGCATTGCGTCCTGTTCTTTTCGCGTTGCGACAACGGCGGAGGTGCTGGACTTCTACAACTGATGCTCGGGTCTCCTCCGCAGCCCGGCACTTCAATTCCCACACCGCAACGTCGTTGCCTTCGAAAAACTACAGGAACACCCACTACTTCTTCCATCTCTGTCCTGCTTACGGTTAATAATAGGGAAATTGTATATGTCTAAATGCTGAAAACATTCCTTGGCCAGGAAGAGATGGCACTCACCTTGTTTCTGGGCCAGTCGCAGCAGGTCATTGGCGGTAGCATTGCCGTAGAGGATTTGCCCCAGACTTACGCTGCCATCGGACGGCGCCGGCACTAGCGCGGTGTCCGGCGACCACTCGGCACCTCTGCTCGCGGTGACCTGCCGCAGCTCCCCTCCGAGAGCCGACTGGCCCACCAGGTCCAGGTGGCAAACGTTCATCATATCGAGGATATGGTCTCGCAATACAGCACCGCTTTCTAGTTCAGACAGTTCTTCATCCATGACCGCTGGCTTCGTTTGAGGGTGGGTTGGTTGGTCCTTCTTTATTGTCCTGGCGCAACCCACCGTAGCGTATACCGAGCTAGCTGTCTTCCTCTTCTTCTTTGTCCTAACCTTTTGCGGCACGGCTTTCTGGTGATGGTGACGATGAAGATCATATCTGCCTGATGGCACTAGCTCACAAAAAGAAATGGGCCGGAAACCGGGTAGCAGGACGTTTAAAGTAAACTTGAAATCAAATTATAGGCACCTGGAGTAATTTTAAACTAAATATAATTATATAAACTAATTATATATTTTGTAACTCCAGGAGTAATTATAAACTACAGGTATAGATTAAACTACAGTGTCAAGAAATACAAAACATAAGGCATCTAATAAATGAAAATGCTCCACGATCATAAGGTCAGACTATCACATGAAACTTATGGTACAAAGGTTGACGAAATCGAAACATAAAACAGAAATAGGTTAAATTAGACCTAAATATAGTTGTTTCTTCTGCCTAGTTGAACATGGTAGAGCAGACATTCCTGCGAGGACAACCATTGGCGTAAACCGTTGGCCGGAGTGGTCAGGGGTGTCCGTTCCCTCCTATGTTTAGACTGCGGTGGACATTCCTTGCAATGATGCCCCCTTGAGACTTGAGACCTTCATGTCTTCTAATTACTTTACAGTTAAGTCTAGCGCGTTCAGCTTTTTTTAAACGCTAAATATATTGCCGTGTACCTACGTTCAATTCCAGTCACCTTTGTGAAAATGAAAATCCCAAAAGCCGCTTGACTGGTTCAAAGAAGACGACTTAGAACAATGTAATAATCCAGCTCAGACCGTGCTCCTTATTCTTATTTTCTTTCAAAGCATTATTTCTTTTCCAATGTAAATTGAAATACAACCTATAATAAAAAAGAAAATTCTGAGTTGTGATTTTTCTAGTTTTACTCCACTAGCTATAACCTCATGTAGTGAGGCGGAATGGCAAAACTACTTCGACACTTATTGCTAATTTTGTCTTTTGAAGTGGACTCGCAAGGTCTCTGGAGACGTTAGTTACTTTTCGAAATTTTTGCGTAATATTGGAGTGGTAGAAAGAAAGAACACTGGATGTTGAATTGAGAATTCTTTCCATTATATTGTAGCAAGGCCGACAGATGGGTTAGTTGGTATGTTTCCATAATTTTTGAAGCAGCGGAAACAACAGGGAAAACAGGGACACTCTGAAAAGTGTTTGCAGTATTCACTTTTTGTGCTGTCATTCGTGCTGTTTCGTATGAAATGCTTCAACTATATCACTTTGTCACAGGTCCCGTTAATTAGGGAGGCGATCGCTGGGCTAATTCCAAGGGCCGAGGTATCGGCCCCCCGAACCGCACAACGAAAGCGTGGACAATTTAGAAGTGGTCCTTTTTGGCGCGCCAGCATACGCCGGCTGTGGCCTAAAAAACAAGTGAGAGACGAGAGTTGCTAAACAAAAGAAAATTATATTCTCAATAATGACAGATCAAAAACAATACACAAGTATGCACACTCTACAATAGTTGAGTACAATATGTCGCCAATCAAACAACGTACTACACAGTACAATCAGCCACAATCGAAACAACGGACACAGACAACGATACGCACTACAATGCAGTCGCATGCATTGAACAACCAAGACACTTAAAGACTAAATAGATAGAAAACCTATCCAGTCCAAAGTTCTTGGAACAAAAGTCTGAATGATACTCTTCCGAGAATCACTCACTCAAAGTCCAGCGTTGTTGTCGTTCCGCTGCCCCCGAAGTTTCTCTTCCAGGAAACCTCGCGTCTTCACTTGGCCCCGAAGTTTCTCTTCCAGGAAACTTCGCTCTGCTGCCTCCGAAGTTTCTCTTCCAGGAAACCTCGCTTCTTCACTTGATCGTTGTCCAGGATCCAAACTTCTTCGCCGGAAACACGTCGGCTTCCCACACGCAGCTGTTGCCACGCGTCTTCGCTCGATAACAGTAAACACACACTCTTGCCTGTAGCTCGAGTCGTCACCCCTCAGGTGGAAATCATCTTCTCCTCCCGCTTTGTCTCTATGGACAAAACCTTCGCCGACTACACGGCTGTATACCCTACGCGCTCTGGCGCTAACTTCCGTCTTCTCCTGATCTCCCGTCTCCGCTGCATTCTGATTCCAGAAAGTTCTCACCTTTTCGTCGGCGCGATGCGCAGCGAAGGCTGGGGGAAAGCGCGAGACGGTACGAGGGCCTTCCGCGACGGATGACTCAACCCGGCATCACCACGCCCCTTTCCATCTAGAAATTTCGAGGGCTTGCTCGGCAGCCGATGTGGGGTGAGGAGGTTCGTCGGCGAACCTATGCTTCCGAGGGAAGAGAGTCGTGCGCCCGGGGAGCCTTTAGATGTTTGTTTTTTCTTTTTTTCGTTGACCTCGCGGCGTCACTCCGGCGTTTCGTCGCGAGAATTTGGCGGCGCGCCCTTTTTGAGCACTCGTTTTGTGACACTGCCCCCCACTTTAAGAATATTATCTCATAATATTCAAAACCACGCAAACGAGCGCCAACAGTCACCACACACATAAAGACTGTAACATAGACCAGTGCTCATGGCACGTCACATTCACAATAGATCACTCAATACAAATGTACATTGCAACTCAATCTCACAACACATGAAATATAACCACAGGTACATGAGTACAACACTCCACCACATATTCCAAACAATACAAATGTACAAAGTTCTCTCATTACAACAATTGTACAATACTATACATCACGTCACAGCACAAACATTTCGACACTTGTGACACAGGATAACACAATAACAACACAGCCAAACGAATTCCGATTTGACCTCAGCACCTATCCTAAGTACTTCGAGCTGCGCTTGCGCCATTTCTTGCGGTGCTCGCTCGATCTCTTCTTGTTTTGCCTCGATCTTTTCCGGCAAGCGCTTTCCAACGACGGGGTCTCAGGCGGCGTCTCAGCCATCGATGTCACTTCCGACATTGTTAACGGGTCATGACGCTCAACCGATCCTGTCCGGTTATTCACCCGCTTGTTCATGTACCGAAATTTGGCCTGGCTGGCCGACTCCGTCACCTTTACACTGTCGGTTGAGGTCGTGCCGACGTACGTCCAGCTGCCAAGCACGTGAACTCATTCAACACGATCATCTTGTCATTCGCTGTCTCTTGCGCCGCGGCTTCACCTTGGGCTCTAGTGAGATCCGTGACGGGATGCTCCTCCACTGTATCTCGCGGTCGCTGGGTTGGCGAGGGCTCTATCTTAGGGTCTTCTCCCAAACATTCCGGATCATTCGGTCCTCGCGCCACGTCGATGTTTCCGATGACAAGGTCGTACAGGGGGGTCTTCATACATAGAGCCGTAACTTTACCGTTGAAGTATGGGGTTTAAATCTCAATTTCTGCTTCGGGAAGCATCCGAACCGTACTGTCAATTAGGCAAACTGGTTTCGTTTTGCCTGTTAACTCACTCTCCCGTACCAAATTTCTTCGCACGATAACAGTGGAGCTACCGGTATCTCTTAACACCGTAATCTTCTTGCCCGCAACTTTTCCAGTCAGCATTGGCATTCCCTTCGTAACACCGGTTGGCTGTTTTGTCATTACAGCACCTGTAATTGGAATTTTCTCCCCATTTTTCAACTCTACGAATCCACCGGTGACGGCATTATTACCGGATTTCAGTGCCACTTGACACAGGATACTTGGTGAATTTGACTCGCTCCGTTTCTACATGCGTATGCTTTGTGCCCAGTCTGTCCACACTTGAAACATTTTACTACCGTAGGGCTTGTAAAGTTAGTACGACAGTTGCTCGTGCGATGACCCACT
>NW_027464864.1:85836-117118 GCF_043290135.1 Rhipicephalus microplus
TGTTTATTCTTCACTTATCTTTGCGCGTGTCTTATCCTAAGCAAGGAAAGGCAGCACGTTTAGACCATTGCGCTTTTCTATAACGAACAATCGAAAGAGAGAGAGCCCAAGCTTCTGCAGCATAAAATATTGGAGCAGTCGGTATGTCAATTTAGCTCCACAGCTTTTACTCTATAACAACTGCATCAAAAGACAGTTATTTGAGATATTAAAAAAAAGCCTTCATGCTGCTTAAAAAATTATTGTTACTACCGGAAACTGTTGTTCGGGACCATGTTACAACTGAAATATCACACGTCGGTTCTTCGTTTTCATTGCCATCATCATCATCATCACCAGCCTGACTGCGACTATTGCGAGGCAAAAGCCACTTTCACCATATTTCACCCGTGCCTACTGAGGCCTAGTTGTCCCACAGACTTCTAATCTGCCACTTTGTCTTCCGTCACAGACTTCCCTTCTTTTACAATTCAGTCAGTTACTAGTAATGACCATCGTTTATCTTGTCTACGTTCAGGGTGTTCTACCCACGCTTAATCTTCATGATTTCCATTAAGGGCTCCTTAACAACAGTTTGTTCTCTGCCTTGTTCTACTATCTTCTTGTCCCTAAAAGCTACACCTGTCATTTTCCTTTACATGGCCGGCTAAGTCTCCTTCAAGTTAAGTTAGTTGAGATTTCTTGGTAAACCTCAATTTTGCCTATCCCACAGAGTTTCCATAATTTGAAATTTTCCCAGGTGTTCTGTAGTAACAATGTCAGTCTTTCAACATGTATAGAAAAGTTTGTAAACTTGGTAGCTTTCGAGCTAAACGCGTGCCCCACACCAGCGCATTATTTTTCACCTTTTACATTTTGAACTTAATTATAACTTCAGACGCCATGTGCATCATAAGCTTTTTTTTCTTGATCTCAAAAAGGTCGTGTTTTTGTTTATGCTGCAGGTGACATGCTGGAACAAGGAGTACGGCTGCGAAGCCGTCACCACAATTTCCAGCATGGCCAACCATTTTTACCAAAAGTGCGCCCACCATCCGTCGCGCTGCCCCAAGTGTTCGGCCACGGTTCTTCAGCGACACATGATCGACCACATGGAGTCGCGTTGTTCGGCCCACGTCCTGAGCCGGAAGTCTTCCTCGACGCCAAGTTCTGCGGCTTTGCAACACGAAATGCGTGGCATCCAAACGCTACTGGGCGACATAAAGCAGTACCTAGAAAAGGCCACCACCGAGAAGAAACAGCTAAGTTCGAAAATCGCCGAGGTCTCTCAGCAACGCCTAGACTCCCAAGAACAATTGGGGGCCGCCGTCAGGGAAGCCAAGGAACGACTCGAACAGACGCTCAGAGTCATCGAAGAGAATGCCAAGAAAGACGAAGAGGTTCGACGGGAGTTCGACGAGCTCAAATCGACCTTGGAGCAACGAGTGGCCGACGTGAAGGCGACTTTGGAAGCTTCCATCCGGGCCCGCAAAGCACATGCTGAAGCTAGAAGCAAGTCGCAGAGTGTCGTGACGCAAACTGTGAGCGTGTTGCACCGAGAAGTGCAGCGTATGAAGGCGGCCGTGGAAGACATCCAGCACGAGTTGTGTCCAGAGGGCAAGCCTTCCAACAATGTGGACAGGAACTGTTAATACTAATACGACTAAGGACTCCAAACTGCAAATCCTCACTAACACTCATGAACAGTCCAATTCAAATGCCCCCAAGTGCGTGCGCTAGGAATTTTTATACTAGCAATTTTTCGTATGTGTTTCCCGAGACTCATTTCCCTGTAAGAGAAACGCGCGCTTGTAAATAAATTCTACACATTTATCATATCAATAATTTTATTACGCAGAAATTAGCTGTAGCAAAGTTTCTTGCTTCTGTCCGTACCGTTCATCGCATAAAGTCTTGCTGTCTTTTTGCTTATTACCCTCAACATCAGTTAAATGTCGAAATTACCTTGGCTTGAATGATCTGATTTGGTTTGCGGTACATAATATGTGTTTCAGTGAACTGCTTGCATTTTATATGCATATAGTTCTTCCGCGGTCGTACGGAGAAGTTAACAATGTATATTTTTTATTGCACCGTTTTGTGAAACTTGTTTGGCATTCAGGAACCTGGAATTTTACGGTTTGTGTCGCCTCAGCCTTTCGACGCAAATTTCCCTGCCTTCATGTTACCTGAGAGTGCTGGAGTTGGAGGTAGCGTTAGCATGTATCGCGTTCCGTGCTGGAAGAAACAACTCACATTTCTGAATTGAAATGATACACTATTGACTGATAAATCAAACATATAAAATTATACACAGTGATATGAACCCCTTCTAGCAGCAGTAAAAATCCGCCAGTCACTTCAAACATTCTTTACGAGAAGTGCTTATATTTTCATACATTACGTATTCTCGCATTCAAAGCCCTGGAGTAATAAAAAACAAAAAAAACGCCCATTTTCAGGCCATCAACACAGAAAAAGTTATGCTTGTTAATAAACTAGTGGACTGAACGAATTATCTGTAGCTATAATACGCAGCATTGAGATGACAGCGCTCACATTGTCAGGCACAACGTTGACAAAATATGAAAAGCTGTTCAATTAAAATTTCGATCAGTCTCACCAATTTGAAGTACGAAGTCTTAGTTCCTTATTTTAAGAAAATTGTCCAATCTCCCGAACTGAATAAGGCATCTTGGTAGGAAGCGCAGCCACTATTAGACAGAACACACAACGCAAGCGCTTGTGTTGTGTGTTCTGTGCAATAGTGGCTGCGCTTCCTACCAAGATAGATTTTTTTATTTTATTTTATTTTATTTAATACATACTGCGGACACTAAGTGGTTCAAGCAGGACCACTTAGTGTCCGATACAATTGTACAACTGGCCCGATACAATTGTTTATTGAATAAGGCAATTACGCAACCGCCTCGTGTGTGGTTTTTTTTTTGTCTGCTTCTGATCCAATTTTAATCTCGTGTTTTGTGAACCGTTTTGGCAAATATTCACAATATATTATTACTATATAATTTCTTTCTTTCGCTAAGCACAAAATCTTTGTCACTTCGTAGACTGAATAGTTTATTTGTGGAGAGTTTCTTGCCTCCCCAACGTTCCCCGTAAAGTCTGCTTAGCACCTCTCAGGCTGAGAATATGAAACAAGCAAAATATAAGCATAACTCTAAACGCGGAAAGGGAATAGGTTATTAACAATTCTAGCTTTGAGGAAACCACACGCTCAGTAGCCTGTACAACAATGTATTACAATCATTTATATAGAAACGAACATATATCTTTGACTAGTAATGCTCTGAAATTAACGCTGCAATTTGTGACAAAGCCATCACTTTTTCTATCACATTTGTCGTCACATATTGTGCGCCTCGAACGGATATCGTCTCTTGGGCGCCCTGGCGGCGGGCTCCTGCGCAACACGCGCAGAGGCGATCGGCACGGCGTGCTGCGGCCATGCCAAGAGGTACTGTCCGACGCCGTCGGCGTTCGCCATGGGAGGGCGCCTCAGTTTCCTTCCCGGTCCCAAGTGCCTCCACACCAGCACGGGCAGGGCGCCGATGGCCATGAAGGCTACCGCCCCGCCGCACAACATTAGCACAGTCTCGCGTGCAGACGGTTCTTCTTCGGAAAAGGACAACATGGCAGGGCTTCCCTCCCTTCGCAAAAAAGAGATTGCGCGCGGCCCTGCTATTGTGAGAAACTTGCGTGTGCTTAATTTAGCCAGGTTTAGATTATGAGAACACTAAAGTAAATACAATAATTTATTTCAGAGAGATCTCATAATGAGAATTTGAATATATGTCATAGGATAACTTACAGACGATAAAATCAAGGTCAATGTTTTGTTTTTAAACCTTGCGCCGAAATCGTCGAACGTGACGTCCGAGATTTCCGGAACGTTACGTCCGAAGCATCTACGTTTCGTAATGCGGCCACGTTGCCTCCGGAAAAATTCCTGAAACTCAATCCGATAAGTCTATGGCCTCTAAGAGAACAATTTACTTCATTTTTAGAGATTAAGCAACAATGTAGAACCCAGTAGATGCCTGTAAAGCGTGCGACGTCACGACACATAATACAAAAATTCAAGGTCGCAGATCACCGTAAATTTTTTTTTCTCGTTTTCTCACATACTGATCGTCGTCTCATGACAAGCGTAGGAATCTCGAAATTGTGGCTGAGTAATTTACTAATATGCGAATAATGTTTTTTTTATATAACACCCTATGATTTGAAAACCAAAGTCTATATTAAGTTTACCTTTGGTAAACTATTTGCCAGTGTACATCATTGGAGCCCTCTGAGCAGGCATGACGCAAACAGATGGGGTGCTAGCATCAAGCATAGGTGTTAACTCGAACGTCTCACTACGCAGTAAATCTTGTGGCCCTTGTTAGCGATGACAGTGAAGAGACTGGAGCATGGCTTCTAAACAAAAATTAAAGTACCGCGGATGTATGGCCTCAGAGATTAAGTACGCTGAGTACTACTCAGCGTTTTTTTTTCATATTTATGATGTAACAGAATTCAACTTTTTTTCAACTATTCAACTATTTATCCTTGCCGGTTTTCCCAGAAAATTAATTGTCGATTCAAATACAAATATTTCGGCGGATCCAGCTTGACGCCTCAAGTATGGTTGGTTCACATCACAACCTTTACCTGGCAACAATGTTAGTGGTGGTTTTTTTTTATGCCTGTACTGGTCCAACTTTGATTAGTTTATTATCATGGAATCTAACACGGCCTATTCACTTCTTTACTGCCCGTAAATTGCAGCATAGTTCATACCAAATTGTCGTCAACACACTGTGAATATGGGTTGAGCTAAATGACTGAGTTTATTTCCGAATAATGTTTCGAAAATTACGACTGTCTTGACATAACTTAATGGAGATGCTGGTATGTGCTGGTAGCTCAATCGCTTGAAAAAGAAATGACCTGCTTTGAATGGTCAAAAAGGTATTGCTACATCTGTTATCAAGCGGACAAAACAGGACTGCAACAATTTTCTTGAACTTCAGGAGGTTGCGAAAGGTAAGGCTGATGACTTAGTGCGAAACGAACCTAGGTCACCCACCTGCATGAAACAGACTCGTTGCCCTCTTGGCAAACGCAAGCATAGTCCACGCATCGCGCCCCCTGTACGGGACAAGCGAGGCCATGGTGGCACTCGATGGGTGAGCAACTCTCGTATCCGCCAACAGCGCGGTAAACGTATCCAGGGCTGCAGACGCACCTGCACAGAGGTTTAGGCAGAAATTTTTTATTGGGGTGGGGGGAGGGCATCTTTTTATTTTGGAGGGTGGGAGGGCATTTCTTTGAAACGGCAATTTTTCGCTGTGTATACCATGGGGAAATAGTAATTCAGGGGAGGGGGGGGGGTGAAGGGATGAGCATGCCCTGGCTACACCACTGCACCTGCCACATGTCTTAGCTTAGGTTGCAGTGAACCCACTAAGAGGCAGCGATGGAGTGAGTAACAACTGTAAAGCACTAGTTGATGAGAGCAAGAAGCGCTCAAAATATTGGTGTAATAAAAACTGAGATGATATTGGTAACTGAAGAGTAAATACAGGCCGGCATTACAGTACGTTATATAAATAGAAGGAAGAGCGCAGAAAGAAAAAAAATGCCAAAATCCTTATGCATTTCTTAAAAGTTTCCAAAAGATAACTAGAGGGGACTCTGGCGCTGCGATCGTTTACCCACAATGAATAGTACACAAATTGGCCAAGTCTTCGTGCTTGCGATTTCGAACGCAATTGTGGCTTTCTTCATTGCTCTGCTTAAGTTTTGTTTCGAGTAAAAGACAGTTTCCAAAATATAACTAGAGGGTACTCTGGCGCTGTGATCGTTTACCCACCATGAATAGTACACAAATTTGCCAAGTCTTCGTGCTTGCGATTTCGAACGCAATTGTGGCTTTCTTCATTGCTCTGCTTAAGTTTTGTTTCGAGTAAAAGACAGTTTCCAAAATATAACTAGAGGGGACTCTGGCGCTGCGATCGTTTACCCACCATGAATAGTACACAAATTTGCCAAGTCTTCGTGCTTGCGATTTCGAACGCAATTGTGGCTTTCTTCATTGCTCTGCTTAAGTTTTGTTTCGAGTAAAAGACAGTTTCCAAAATATAACTACAGGGGACCCTGGCGCTGCGCTCGTTTACCCACCATGAATAGTACGCAAATTTACCTAGTCCTCGTGCTTTCGATTTCGAACGCAATTGTGGCTTTCTTCATTGCTCTGCTTAAGTTTTGTTTCCAGTAAAATACAGTCAAACGTCGTGATACTGTTTTACTCTGTGAGCCATGGTCAAGGAGGTAAAGCTTAGTAATTGCTACGCCTTTGTTGACTGTCCTCGCGCGACAAAGCGGCTCCAAGGCACGCGAAGCGAGATGGTGCCGAAAGAAGGAAGCTTAGACAAATCCGTGTGCCGCCCATCATTTGCATGCTGACTTAAGCGCCATGCGTGGCAGCTCCCACAGACACTACTGACAGAGTTTTCTCTAGTGTATTTAGAAGAAACTCTATACTCCCCCCGGCATAGGAGGCGTGACAAGCTGTCTGCATCTCACGTCACTTCGCACTGCTTCCGTAATGCGCTCCAATTTCGACCAAACGAACACTTCGCGTGACGTCATGTCATCACGTCTTCATGACCTCACGATGAAGCCACTAACTTTAGGTGATGTGGTGCGACATGCTGAAGGGCCATAATGGTGTCATGATGTGGCTTCGTCGCACGTGGCTTCTTGGCGAGACCTTACGGGGCCCACGACTGACTTTGCCAGACGTTACATTCTCGCCACGTCTCGCGAACTTGCGTGCAAGTCTTGCGAACGGTTAGCGCCAACATAGCCACTTAAGGCTCTCGCCTTGCAAAAGTAAGGACGGTTCGATTCTGCCAAGCAGCCTGCCAGAGGCGGTTCGAATGCCGCGTAACGTAAAAGCGTGCCTAATGAAACATGAGCTCTATAAACATGGGAAACACACACAGGCGCCAACTTGCCGGAAGTAGGGAACTACATATACAGGCAACACCGCTTTACAACAATCATGATTACACGCACTTCGCAAATTCACACCCCAAGGAGAAATGTGCACAAAACAGCAATGTTGCGGTTATCTTGTGTTTCCCTGTAATTTTTTGCCACGTTTTGTGTTTTCGTGTGAGCGTGTGAGATCACATTGTTTTTAAAGCAGAAATTAATGGGACGTGTGGCAATTTTTGCCCCACCCACCATGCTATAGTGACTTCAGGCCGTATCAAATTTTGAGCCACGCGAATTTCACTGCACGACTATGGGTTCGTCCGTGACCGAGGCAGTTAGGCAGCCTATGCCTATATGAGAACCAGTGTGTGATTAGTGCTGACGCACATCTGTCGTCAGGTCCAGCCCCAAGAAAAACTTGCTGAATAGACTAATGCAGCTAATTGTAAAACACTCACATGGCTCCGCCATCGCACTGGCTATTGAGCACTGACGAGCAACCCAGACTGCAGCTGCCGAAGTACTCTCGATTGCAGTCTCCCTCGATGACTCGGTAACCCGGTAGGCAAACGCATCGACCTGCTAGGAAAACAGAAAAATCAGCATTACAGAACACTCAAGAGATCCGCAGAGGTATACCCATAAACCTGCCCTAATGCTGAGGCTACCGTTTCATAACAGATTCATTCAGGTGGTAAATAGTTCGCTTAGATCCACAGTCACCAAAGTGTAAATGCGTCTCTATTTTAGCTAAGAATAGCTGTAGTACCGCATATCACGTTTTGCTACAGATGTATGCAGTCGAGAAGGTTCGGCCAATTTATATTGCACAGAGTCCATAAACACATGGAGCACCGACTTTCATCGCTCCTTGAAAATGCAGCAACCCGTTAAACAACTCCAGAGTGTGTTTTTATTCATTGAGTTATTAAATTATATGAGCCCTCCATGAAATGCGTGAAAATAAGTTTCGACTTCGCTATTCCAGAATCCAAAATAGACTTTCGTCAAGCAACAACAGTGCATGCGATCAAATTATGATCATACAGTCAATATGTGCACACATCAAGTATGTCACAAAAAGAAAAGTACAGGATGACGATGGACGTCGAGTGATTCCATGCTGTTGCTAGTTTATGGAAAAGACAAGCGTTGCACCGATGAATTTAACTGGGGTTTGGGATGAATTTGAAGCAGGGGCATGGGAAGATTTTTTGTTTTCTGGTGAAGTGGGGGCGTGAAATCTCCTCCTTGATTTCGATTGAGCAGGGAGCATCTCTTACCCCCGTATTCTAGAACGTCCCTTCACTCAACGCTTCACCTTCACTTGAGAAAGCCGATGGGAGCGCCGTCTTTAGTCACGACAAGTCACTGCACATCAGCGATAATCTGCTGCGATTCTTAAGTAGCGCAGCGCCATTTTCAGCCGAGGGACGGTGCAGTGCTCAACTCTGTCAAGTGAAGGGTGAAAGTCGAGTCGAGGAGCGTTTGTGAATACGGGGGTTAGCAATGGTAATTTATCTCTCTGTATGCCATGGAGGAAAAAAGTGTAGGGGGGGGTGCTAGGTACCGGTGTGTCATCCCCTGTCCGCGCCAGCGACCTAAAGTGTGGTGCGCAGAAATATGCGCTGTGTGCCTAGCTCTAGTTATGCGCAGAACTTCCGAACATTGCAAGTTAGCGTTACGGAAAGCATGGGGAATGATTACTACTAAACCCATACGACCATGATAGCCGAACAAGGGACGAATAACACCGTCGACACATTTCTTGTCACAACATAGTTGGCATCTGAAGATAACGCCATCCCAGCAAATCCTCGAGATCTTCTGTAGGAAGGTTGAACCTACAGCCTCACAATCTCTCCTGACCGCTTGTATCGTTTTCGTTGGCATGTTGCTGCGATATGCTCTGCGCACTCTCTTGATACCCTAACAAATGCCTAGTATAGCTTATATGCAGCAAGATCATGAAGTGGGCCAGTTTATTTATTTATTTATTTATTTATTTATTTATTTTTATTACACATACCTCGTGCAGCACACCCTGGCTACACCACTGCACCTGCCTCATGTTTGTTTATTTATTTATTAACAAATACCTCACAAGCTCAAAGTAGAAGTATTATCTAAGTGGGACTATGCGATTGTTCTTTTTTTTTCATAAAGAAACATGGAACAAACAAAATTCAGAAGCCAAGTGTACAAACGCTAAATATGAAGAAAACGTGCACCATGAATATGAAATTTGTTTTATACATAATTAACTGGGTTGACATGTAAATCTAAAATAAATAAACAATAAAAATTATGCTTAGGAAACACACTTGTAAATATTTCCTATTTTATTCCTAAACACCACGTGCTCACGAACGTACACAACATCACCAGGAAGATCATTCCAATGAGCGTCTATTTCGAAACTTTTCGTCCATTTTCGAAAATTTTTGTTCAGCATAACAAAAAAAACATGGACATGAAAAACGTAGACAGGACAGCACTTACACTCACAGCTGATATTTCATTAAACAGAAAAAAGTATATAACGTATATGCGTACCTGAAGAGCACTCGGTGTTCTTCCAGATGCAGTCTGCGTCGGCCAAGCACTCCGCCTGTACACACCGTCCGCTCTCCACCATATATCCCGGCCGGCAAAAGCAACGCCCGGAGACGCAGGTCTCGTTCACCAAACAGTGGAAGTGCTCGCCGCACCGGTTCGGCACGCAGCTCCTGGGCGATGATAGGCCACGTTGGGCACGCACAGCAAGCTCCCTTTATTGTGGGCTCGCTTAATTGGATGTCCTGGTTCACTCGCATGGTCTCAACGCACCCGGCAAGCAGGCATACATTTTAAGGGAACGAATGCTCCAGTAGTGCGAATGCCAAGAAATTTTTATGACGAATTTGAATCTCTAATACAAAGCACCACCGTATGAAATGAAACACCGTATGAGAGATTTGCAAGAACTCATATTACACTATAATCAAGGCAAAGTCACCTTGTGAAATGATTCATATTCTAAATGATTTAAGTATTTTTCGTGAAGCGTACAGTACTACTCACGCAAACTGGGAGCCGGGTAATGATGGCTAATTGTTTGCCAATTTTCGCTACTGCTTGGTAAATTTTGTTATACGCTCAGAGGCATTCTGAAACAGTAGTACGAATGCCCGTAGACGAACCTGTTGTGCAGGTGGAGGCCGTCAAAGCATTGACAGACGCCACCGAAGCAATGGCTGTGCTGCACGGAGTCGCAGTCCTTGGGCTGAGTGCAGGACGCTACGCACTGGCCGTCCACTTCGCGTCCGTGGTCTTTTCCCGTGCTGTCGGTGCACGAGCATCGGCCCTGTGGTACGAGAGAGCAAAAAATGAGGTCGCGGACGAGTCGGCCCAACGTGGTGTAGCTGGATTTTTCCAGCATGGCGCACCAGGGCGTAGAATCAAAAGACCAATTGTAAAGGCTTAGCTAAATAAAATAAAAAACAATAGCAACGCTGAATACTGCTTTGGTTTACAAACCTGCAAATTTAAGAAGAACGTGAGACACAAGTCCTAACGATCAGTAACGTGCGCACAGCGCTGCGCAACATTTAATAGTGAAGCGAGGACCATGTACGATTTAGAGGCATGCGAAAAAAAAAAGGGGTAGCTATTAACAGGATCAATCACTAGAAAATAATCAATCGTGTTGGTGATACGTGATGACAAAGCGGAAGTTTATTATCGATTCAGGTACACGAGCTGTTTTTTTTTCTTGCTATAGCGCGACTGAGGATGTACACTTCACCATTTCGTGTTTCCTGCAATCTTCTTGCATGACCTACCAACATACCCAACTTTCCACCATTGATTACAAACCAAGGATGCGCAGATTTAAAAAAAGGCGATGTAATTATCAGAATACAATATGACATTGTTGTCGAGTAGTTATCAATTGCACAATTGTATCTACCAAGCTACGGCAGTTCCATGTGTGCCTCTTCTGCTTAGATCAAGTGGACCTATTTATTCCAAGACAAATAAATAAATAAATAAATAAATAAATAAATGTTTCATATAATAAACATCAGTATGACTGCACCCACCGAGTGGGCGAATGTCTCCACCATGTACCGTTAATTAACCCGGTCCTTCGTTGGCCTTTTATTGGAGTCCGGTCTGTTAATTACACTTAGTGGTCAGTGGTAATATGGTCTTCGTGCTACATGTCCTGTCCATGCCCGTTTTTCTTCATGTTGTAGGCTAATATCATGTTGCTTAGAAATCAATATAGGGAGAGGTACCCGGGCCTCTCAAGAACTGATTACACTAGGCCCAGTGTGTCGAAAAAGCGTACCTTCATGCAGAATCCCTGAGCGTTACTACAGTCAGCGTCCTCCTTACAGAGGTCGCCGATCTGATAGGTGCTCTTGGGCACGTCGATCTGCACCAGTTTCGAGGTGGGCGTGCCTGAAAGCACCGCAGTCACGTTGACGGTGCCGCCGTGGGTGAACTCGCGCCGCCGCAGATAGATGATCCCACCGAACTGGCGGCGCGGAGAGTCCACCATGACTTTGGCCACGGAGCGGCCGACGCGCACTCGATCGCTGTACCACGTGACAACCGTGTCGCCGTACGTCACGAGGTAGTAGCTGATCTCGAGCAGATCAAACTGCGAAAGCGTGGAAAGTGTTCACAGCGAGGAGAAATTCGGTGAAATCGCGCCTAGGTGTGCGGAATGGTCTTCATAGGGTGAAGTGAGCAATGGTTCACAGCATCTTTAGCCCTCTTCTTACCAAACCCATACAATCAGGCGCTTGCGACGTGCACGCAGCCAAAGGGTGGAGGGGGAGGGCGCAGGCACTTTCTCCGAAATTTTAGGAGCTTGCTCCTGTTGCTGTGGGGTTGTCTCTCGTCCTTGCTCCGGTGTGTACGCCAGTGTTCGTTGCTCCCGCTAGAGGCGCAGCTGTGCTTTTCGTTTCAAGAGCACTCACTAGATGACACGCCGCCGCTCTGGCGACGCTCGCTCCACTCTCGGAGCGTGCTCTAGTTTAGTAGGAGACCGCTATGTGGCCGCGCCTATATATAGCGCTCGCTCTAGGCGCGCTTCCTTTCTCTTTCGCCGGACATCAGTCAATGCGCGTCGATACCGCTACCCACTATGAACACTGCAGAAACCACGGTGGCGGCGCGGAAGGCTCGCGATGCAGCTGCAGCATGGGCTCGCCGGAAGAACCTTTCTTGAGCTTTCCACTAGAATATATAATTCAAGCTCTCCTGGCTTTGTACTTTACGGATAACAAAGCCATTATACTAAGAGGAAAATGTTCTTCAGAGCTTATGTGATCCGCAAATAAGCTCTTGAACAATATTTCTATGCTGCATCAGGATGTAAATATCTGCATATTGTTCCTGTACATATAAATATTGTGTATCTAACGTGTATATACAGTCACACAACAACTCTGGTGTCACGTCTTCATATAATGATGATTGAGCTTATGCACAATGGATTCACGGCTTACCGAATTTATTCTCTGAAGCAAGCTACTTCATCATCATTCACTTCGTGGATATGCGATTTTTTTTTTAATTTGACTTGTGTATAAATACACATGTACAAACTTATGCGCGAACATACATAAAGCATTGTTCAACCCGCCCACCCACAAATAATTTCTGACAAAGCTCCTGCCTTACGATACAGCGCAGCATGGAATAAGTACAGCACATCACGGAAAAAAAAGCAACGGCCGAGTGGGCCAGGAGATGTGACAGAACGCTTCCGAGGCGTAGCCAGATTTTATTTTAGAGGGGGACGGGTCAACCATACTCTATGTATGCATGCTGCGTTTGTACGTGTTTGTTTATACATAATTAGGCAAAACTCAAAGTTCTCGGGGTGAATTTTAGCCCCCCCTCCCTGGCCTTGGCTACGCTTATGAAGCGCTTACTTCCCCCCTGATTTTACTGGCAAATTACATCGAGTACATCTTGCGCAAGCATTCAAGAAAACACCCCAACGTAACACCAAGATAACAAAGCACCATGCCAAAGTCGAAGACAAAAGTTTCATAGACAGTTCACCTGATTAAGGAAGGCCATTTCACGTTCATTTATTAGTAAGCGCTCTGTCCTTTCGTGTTGGCCGGCTCGGCCGATATTTTTTTTCTTTCCCGTTATAAGGTGGACCAGGTCAAGAAAACACATGAGGTTCTTTCTCTTTGCCTGTGTTTTCTTCGTGGTCTGCTTCTCAATTATATTTTCTCAAAAAACGCACAAACATGCGCAAAAAGTGAATAAGCTAACCCTTTCCCCCCTTCTCAGAAAAAATATTCTGGGTGCGCCCCTGCCTACGCAAATGCATAATAACGATATTAAACACGGGCCCTTTGTTTTTTCTTTAAATACATGACAACAAAGTCCAGGTTACGTTCACAGGAAGGTTGTTGTTTTGTAAAACCAGTCACATCATCAAGTTTCGCACTACCACTGACCCACTCACAAAATAACAGAAAGACAAAAGCCCAGGCTACGAAAACCTGTCTTGATGACAGTGGGCTCCGAGATAAATACGCCGGCCGATCTACCAAATCTCTGAAGCCGTGCTCAAATCGCTGTTGTTTTGCGTAACAAACCGAAGATGGCGCCAGCGTCTCACCATTTTCTAGGAAGCCGTTCATACGTAGCAGAAGCGTTTCTAAGCTTGACAAACCCTCGGCGGGAACTTCGGCACAAGTTGCATAAGCTTTATAAAAAGAACTTGGTAGGAATTCTGATATTTTCTACCCACACTAAGACAGACTGTCCTTTACTTGCACTAAGGCGGACTATCTACGACTGCACCCGTTAAACGCGTGTTCGAACATGCGTACATTTTCGCTGCCTTTATCAAAGTGACGTCACATTACGGTTTAAAAATTTAACCACGTCATTCCGACACACACACTTGTTTGGGTGCATTATTTTTTTGCAGGGGCCCAGCAACTCCTATAAACCAGCTGTTTTATTCCACCTTTTCAATTTATGCGACTTGACAATGATCCAACACCAGTGTAAATGTCAGGATGAAGCGAATACTTTAATACAAGGAACCGTTTGTGCTATATGCAACCGTTTTTAGACAAAATAATATGAAGCTAAGAAAAAGCGTAGACATGCGTAGTGACGCATGACGCATGTCTACGTTAGACATGCGTAAGTGTTGTTACATGAAAAAAAAAAGCAAATTTTGTGAATTTTTTTCACATCAGTGCAAGGCATACTCTCATCTGTCACAGAACGAGCGCTCATAACGGGCGCGCCGCCAAATTCTTGCGATAACGCGCCGGAGAAACGCCGCGAGGTCAACAAAAAAAAGAAAAGAGAAAACAAGCATCCAAGGCTCCCCGGGCGCGCGACGCCTCTCCTCTCGGAAGCGTGGCTTCGCCGATGAACCTCCTCACCCCACAGCGGCGGCCGGGCCAGCGCTAGAAATTTCCAGAAGGAAAGGGGCGTGTATGCCGGAGTGAGTCATCTGTCGGGGACGGCCCCCGTACAGTCTCGCGCCTCTCCCCAGCCTCCGCTGCGCATCGCGCCGACGAAATGAGAACTTTCTGGAATGTCGCGCGGAAGGTATTTAACCGAGCAGCGGAGATGAGAGATCAGGAGGAGACGAAAGTGAGCGCCAGAGCGCGTAGGGATTCCGCCGTGTAGTCGGCGAAGGTTTTGGTCCGTAGGGACGAAGCCGGAGATGAAGAGGATTTCCACCTGAGGGGTGAAGGCTCGAGCTACAGGCAAGAGCGTGTGTTTACCGCTATCGAGCGAAGACGCGTGGCAACAGCTGCGTGTGTGAAGCCGACGTGTTTCCGGCGAAGAAGTTGAAGTTTGAAGAGTGGCCAATTGAAGACGCGAGGTTTCCTGGAAGAGAAACTTCGAGGGCTGCGGAACGACAACAACGCTGGACTTTGAGTGAGTGATTCTCGGAAGAGTATCATCTAGACTTTGGTTCCAAGAACTTTAGACTGAATAGGTTTTCTATCTCTTTAGTCTTTAAGTGTCTTGGTTGTTCAATGCATGCGACTGCATTGTAGTGAGTATTGTTGTCCGTGTCCGTTGTTTCAAGTGTGGCTGATTGTATTGTGTAGTACGTTGATTGATTGCTTTGATTGGTGACATATTGTATGCAACTATTGTGGAGTGTGCATTTTTGTGTATTGTTTTCGATCTGCCATTATTGAGAATATAATTTGTTTGTTTATCAACTCTCGGCTCTGACTTGTTCTTTGGGCCACAGCTGGCGTCCACTGGCGCGCCAAAAAGGACCACTTCTAAATTGCCCACGCTTTCGTGGTGCGGTTCGGGGGGCCGATACTTCGGCTCTTGGAATTAGCCCGGCGATCGCCTCCCTAATTAACGGGACCGGTGTGACAATTAATCTGGCGTCCGCGACACAGGACCTTTTGGTGCACAGTGTGTCCAAAGTAGTGAGAAAGAGCCTCGAGTTGTTGATAGTGCTATCGGACCGATTTTGTGTGTTGTTCAGTGTTCTCGTTAACGAGTGCAGGGGAGTGTTCCGATAGACTGATTTAGGCAGATACTTTTTGCACGCGGCAAGGTCTTATTTGTGAGATACAATGGATCTCGAAAAGTTAGTTGCTCTTGGTGAGAAGATGGGTCTTTCTGGCACCGAACTACGGAAGTGGGTCACCCAGAAGGAGAAAGAAGAAAAAGAGAGGGCCAAAGAAGAAAAAACAGCTGAGTTGGAGCGAGAGAGGTTGGCAGCTGAGAGAGCGAAAGAAGAAAGAGAGCAACAATTGAAGTTAGAGTTGGAGAGAGAGAGGTTGGCAACCGAAAGGGCGAGAGAAGAAAGAGAAGCGAGGGAGCGACAGCTGAAGGAAGAAAGAGAAGCGGAGATGGCTGAAAGGGAACGGCAGCGGCAGCACGAGATGGAACTCGAGCGGCTCCGTTTGCAACAGCGAAGTGAAACTACCGTCCAAGCTAGAGTTGAAAGCAGCGAACGGGAGGACCACGGCTTCCGCTTGAACCCAAGCAAGCTGCTCGTAGCGTTTGATGAAAGGAAGGACGACCTAGACGCTTCCGACACCAGCCTCGGGGCTGTGCTCTTGCAGTCACACGAAGGGACCCTCCATCCTATAGCATACGCCAGTCGCAAACTACTTCACCGGGAATCATCCTACAGCACCATCGAAAGAGAATGTCTAGCCCTGGTGTGGGAGATACAGAAGTTTAATATTTACCTCTACGGAGTTCCTTTCTTGGTCCAAACTGACCACCAGCCTCTCCAATACATAAAACAGGCTAAACAGCTCAACAGCAGAGTGTTGAGGTGGAGTTTGCTTCTGCAAGAGTATCAGTTCCGAGTCGAGCACATCAAGGGAAGCGAGAACGTTGGTGCCGACTACCTTAGCCGAGTTTGAATGTTTTGGAAGGGTCTGACAGTAGTGAATGCAATAAGCTGTGTTGTTATTGTGTTATCCAGTGTCGAGCGAATCAAAATGTTTGTTACGGTGATGTGATGTGATGTATTGTACAATTGTTGCAATGAATGAACTTTGTACATTTGTATAGTTGGGAATTTGTGGTGGAGTGTTGTACTCATGTGCATGTGGTTATATTTCATGGGCTGTGTAATTGAATTACAATGTACAATTGTATTAAGTGATCTATTGTGAAGGTGAAGTGTCATGAGCGACGGATGGTGTTACAGTCTGTGAGAGTGTGTGGTGACTGTTCGCGCTCGTTGTGTGGTTTTGAATATTATGAGATAATATTCTTAAAGTGGGGGGCAGTGTCACAGAACGAGCGCTCAAAACGGGCGCGCCGCCAAATTCTTGCGATAACGCGCCGGAGAAACGCCGCGAGGTCAACAAAAAAAGAAAAGAGAAAACAAGCATCCAAGGCTCCCCGGGCGCGCGACGCCTCTCCTCTCGGAAGCGTGGCTTCGCCGATGAACCTCCTCACCCCACAGCGGCGGCCGGGCCAGCGCTAGAAATTTCCAGAAGGAAAGGGGCGTGTATGCCGGAGTGAGTCATCTGTTGGGGACGGCCCCCGTACAGTCTCGCGCCTCTCCCCAGCCTCCGCTGCGTATCGCGCCGACGAAATGAGGAGAACTTTCTGGAATGTCGCGCGGAAGGTATTTAACCGAGCAGCGGAGATGAGAGATCAGGAGGAGACGGAAGTGAGCGCCAGAGCGCGTAGGGATTCCGCCGTGTAGTCGGCGAAGGTTTTGGTCCGTAGGGACGAAGCCGGAGATGAAGAGGATTTCCACTTGAGGGGTGAAGGCTCGAGCTACAGGCAAGAGCGTGTGTTTACCGCTATCGAGCGAAGACGCGTGGCAACAGCTGCGTGTGTGAAGCCGACGTGTTTCCGGCGAAGAAGTTGAACTTTGAAGAGTGGCCAATTGAAGACGCGAGGTTTCCTGGAAGAGAAACTTCGAGGGCTGCGGAACGACAACAACGCTGGACTTTGAGTGAGTGATTCTCGGAAGAGTATCATCTAGACTTTGGTTCCAAGAACTTTGGACTGAATAGGTTTTCTATCTCTTTAGTCTTTAAGTGTCTTGGTTGTTCAATGCATGCGACTGCATTGTAGTGCGTATTGTTGTCCGTGTCCGTTGTTTCAAGTGTGGCTGATTGTATTGTGTAGTATGTTGATTGATTGGTTTGATTGGTGACATATTGTATGCAACTATTGTGGAGTGTGCATTTTTGTGTATTGTTTTCGATCTGCCATTATTGAGAATATAATTTGTTTGTTTATCAACTCTCGGCTCTGACTTGTTCTTTGGGCCACAGCCGGCGTCCGCTGGCGCGCCAAAAAGGACCACTTCTAAATTGTCCACGCTTTCGTGGTGCGGTTCGGGGGGCCGATACTTCGGCTCTTGGAATTAGCCCGGCGATCGCCTCCCTAATTAACGGGACCGGTGTGACATCATCCTTTCGCAAAATATTGTCTTTTCAATGCCTTGTAGTATTCACATCTGAGTCAAAGCTACGGACAACTTTGGCCTATGTCATCTTTTTTCTTTCGACTCATGTTGTCGCATCATTCACGTGATTTGAGAACTTTTTACACATATATCATCGTACACGGGACATTGTGCACGGTATAGTCAGATATAGTGGATGGATATGGGGGGGGGGGGGGGGGTTAACGTCCCAAAACCACGATATGATTATGAGAGACGCTGTAGTGGAGGTCTCCGGAAATTTTGACAGCCTGGGGTTCTTTAACGTGCACCCAAATCTGAGCACACGGGCCTACAGCATTTCTGCCTCCATCGGAAATGCAGCCAGCATTCGGCCCCGTGACATGTGGGTCAGCAGCTGAGTACCTTAGTCACTAGACCACCGCGGCGGGGCTGGCAGAATGGGCGTGCACGGCAACTGCTGATTCGGAGACACTTCAGTAGTGATATCCCACTTATATGAACCCCTCTATGGCACTTACTTCCACATGACCTCATTTCATGGACTACTGACCTCAGAAAATCTGGTAAACGCATAGCGGAAACAATAAGCATTGCAAGGGTTCCAGGAATTTCATTCCAGGAACGTGCCGCAGGGAGGTTATAACGCGCTCGTTCTCTTTGACTTCAGAGGTTGTTTGGGACCCTTTCACCGGTATCTACTTAAAAATACGAGCCCGTAAATTCGTAGGTAGCCGACGAGGCTCACCGCTGAGCGTGGAAGAGCGGTGATCCTGGCCGTTAGGCTTAGCGCGCCGGCGAGGCGGCACCTCCTGCGTCCCCTCTTGGAGAAGAAGCCCATGTCCGAGGAACGGCAGGTGCACAGATCCCTCCAGCAGCTATGACGCGGGCCTTCAACGCATGACTCATTGGCGAGGCACGAGGGTGGACGCCGCTCCACGGTCAGGGTCCAGGTTACGTTCGCCACAGGAGGTTCGTTGCCTCCCGGCACGGGAACTCGGGCCTCGCACGTGTACACGCCGGCGTCACGGAACTTCAGCGAGCTGATGCTGATGGAGCGATTCCAAGCCACGGTTCCCTCACCAGGAACCTGCGATGTACCCTCATCAGTGCTGAGGGCCATGGCGTGCGTCGCAAGTGTTACAGTGCAATGTAGGCATGTATACCCTTCCCAACAGAGCGGGACATATGGGTCTTGTGTATGTGTTGGTGTATTTCTTTGTGTTAAGCCCCGGGAAGTGCGTAGCAGGAGTCAATTAGCCATTGTAATGGCGCATGACACCACCTCGGCAATCGAGTGCTTGCGCGGCGGTGGCGCCATCTGTTGCACGGCGCTCGTATCAGCTGCGTCCTTCAGAAGCCTTTTCATTGATTTAAGGGAAGTTATTGCGAATCACATTCGGTTATTGTAGCGTTAGCTACACTGGCCTCGCTGAGCCGATTTCGCGTGGCACTGGTCTGCGCATGCGCAATGATACTTCGCCGCCACCGCGCACGGCTTGCCGCCGGTGTGCGCGCAATTCGATGCTCTGCTCAGACGAACAATGGTGTCACTCACCGGAGCCGGCACCTCCCTCGCACTCGGCCGCGGCCGCGCGCGACTCGCCGCCGCCGGTGTGCGCTTTCCAGAGGAGTGCTATCATAGCCTTGGTAGACATATGGACGCCGACGCGCGTGCCTTCCCTGTGCAGTTGCCATCTGACACTGCGCTGGAGCCGCTTGATAGCGCCTCTGACTGGTGTTTGCCACTGTGGTATAGCCATGGAGAAGGAGAGTGCAAATGCTGCTCAATGGTGCAGTAGAGCGGAGAAGCTTAACTCATCGGATTCCGAAGTAGTTGCCCGGCAAAATGAATATACGTGTGTCAATGCAGCAGCAGTAAGCAGGATAATCAAGCTAATCCTAGATACTCTGGAAAGCTAAGAATAATCAGCTGAACCTTTGCTAACGCTACGTATATCCTGGCATAGCTGAGCTAAGGCACTGCCATTTGTTTCTGTTGTTTGTAGTAATTTTCAGCTTTGTTGTTTATTTTGCACTGGTATTGAGCATGTTGATCCTTGCTTTCCGTGCGACATGAGACAGGGGACAGAGGACAATCCCAGCCCTTAATGTGCTATACACCTAAAAGTTGACGCTATATCTTATTCATACATAGTACCAAGATAGCTGCTTTACGACAGGGTGTTCGGATTTATGACATATTAAAACTTAGTTTTCGTTAGAATTTGAAAATAAATGTCCCCGCACAGGGACAAGAGGTCGAAGGATGGTATTGTAAAGCTGAGCGCACTCATTTATAAAACAAACTGAAGTTTCAAAAGGAGGATACTGGCTTACTCACAACACCTTTTTTTTTCGACGTAAATATGGGCATGAAACAAGACAGGTGTTATGTAACACATAAATGTCATTTAAAACTGCAATCTAAAACAGAATGCACGTCATCGCCATAACTGATATTCACATAAAACTTCATTAGGGAGTCTTTAGAGATTACTAAGAGGAAATATGAGATCAGCTTCAAAAGGATTGAACGTTTTTTTTTATGGTAATGAACGAGTTACGTTGTAACTAGTGTAAGGCGAACAGGGACTCAAGAACAAACAACGACAGAATGTTCTTATCCTGTTCATTCTTGTGTAGATCACGGTGCTAATCTTTACCCTATGTAGGAGTGAGTTGTCTGCGCATAACATCGGCGTTTGCAGGTGTTCACAAATAATTGCCTAACGTTGGCTCGCCCTGGCTGCTGTTGGCTAGCATCAGCTACTTCTCGCATAAGTTACCAGTGCGCCACATGTGTATAAGATCACTAGAGCATATTTCTGAGCTAGCTGGAGTACTGATTGTTCAGGACTTCTCAGTGCTTAAATCAAATTACAAAAAAAAACAGCGCACTGACACGGAATGAAAAGGCACAGTAAGACCAGGACATTATTACCAGCGTTTTTGTTGTCCATATCCTCTGCAAACATCTGCATAATATCTTTGTGCTTTTTTTTCATAATTAGGTTAAGCACTGCAAAATCATCAAGTCGCCGCCCATCCTTCGTCAGAGAAACGGTTGCTGCCCTGACAAAGACTAGACGCCTTTTATAAACGTTGGCTCCCCCGAAATTTTCGTTTCTATTACTTTTCTTGTCTTAGCGGTATGGAACCACGCACCAGGACGTAGTACGATGTGACGTGGTCGGCATTCCTGGTGCACTGGACGATGACGCCGACTCGGGCGCTGATGTTGTATGTGAGCTTGGTGGGTTCGCCTACCCAGCCGACGAGGCTTGTTGAGTTGGTCGTGGCGCTCATGTTCACCTCGAGAGAAGCTTCCGACGAGGCACCTAGGATGACCAGAGACAGCGCGACGAACAGCATTGCCCTTCGTGTGTTCTTCTTGATGACGATAATGATGATTATGCTCATTCAATGATTGCACCTACCCACTCGGGAGGGTTCTGCCAAGAGTCGGGTCTACTATAGTCTAGATTATTATTTTTTAAGGCTCGAATTTGGCCTTGTACCGTGATAATGTTTATTCTGGCTTATTTTTTATGTAGTCACACTCAGCCTTTTGGTGTATTTGATGAACAGGTGATGAACAAGGTTGTAATATTGCAGAAAATACGAGAATATAATAGGTAAAGTAACCATGATTCGGAACTCTGTTGCACTGCCAACTATCTAAAATTAGGCGGAAATAAAACAGTATATACCAGTTTTTATTCGTTCAAAAATAGTGTTGTGAACTGTACGATTACTCTCGCCAGAGCCTATGACCTCATATTGTTTTTCAGTAATCTCACTAAGGACTGTCGGGTTGATCTGATTGTACTCGGCATCCGCTGAGGTCCGGTCGAGTAACGCATGGTATTCTAAGAAAACGAGTTAGATTATGAGATTCAAGAGCTCCCGTTTTTTTTCCTGCTTGTCATTTCCATGCGTGCGAGAATGCCCAAGGGACACGTGGTTTCTTTCAGTCCCAAGCTCCAGTCTCGCGCATACGAAACCATAACTTGAGCCCTCTTGCATGTCGTTTTTATAATGTATGTGGTATGTCACTAAATTAATTTGTAGGAGGTGATCTTCTGCGAAGTACGAAACGATGTTTACAAAAAGGCTTAGTTCTGGTCATTAGTTATTCAGCTTTTGCTGCACATTCTTTTTTTAAACAATTATTTACACATTAAGCTGATGTACGATGAGCAAGAAAGCTATTGGTTCGATTTAATTGTTTTTACAATCAGTTACCACGGTAACTAAATCCTCAATTTTCAATTTTTGATTGATATGTGGGGTTTAACGTCCTAAAACCACCATATGATTATGAGATACGCGGTGGTGGAGGGCTCCAGCAACTTCGACCACCTCCGACGAGGAACATCCCACTCATACCATAATTAATTATGTGTCCAATGCTGCCTTGTTCAACAACCGTCCTTCACTGAGACAGCCCTACTCGCTCCGTGTGAGGAACCTCGCTGAGGAAACAGGCGTGCCACTTCCAGAGCACCGGTTGATGGCTCCCACAGCATATCCACCGCCGTGGCAGTGGCAGATAATTGACTGTGATGTATCCTTTGGAGGTATTACTAAACACGCACCTACTGCACACATCCGCACACACTTCCTCGAACTTCAACATAAATACACTTGCCCGGAATTCTTTTCATATAGGTCAAAGTCTCGTACTGGTGTGTCCTATGCAACTGTTGGCCCATCCTTTTCAAAATCCGGTATTCTGCACCCGCAATCAAGTATCTTCACTGCAGAAGCCCGTGCGATATCTGTGGCCGTCAAGCATATCAAGAAGTTACAACACCAACGTGCAGTTGTGTACACAGATTCGCTGAGTGTCGTAACACCTTTGAAAACGCTGAAAAAAACACAAAAATCTTCTCCTAATATCACTTTACTCTCTTTATGCACAATCTACGCCCCTAAACGACAGGTTGTGATGTGATGGGTGCCAGGACACCGCGAGATCACTGGAAACGTAGTGGCGGACCAGCTAGCTTGGTCTGCGCATGACCACGCACCCGCTAATATATCCCTGGCCGTCTCTGGAGTTGACATAAAACCCTTCCTACGACGGGAACTCCGGGTGTTCTGGCAACGCCTGAGGGATAGGCAAACGGATAATAAATTGCACCTTATCAAACCGAGACTTGAAAATTGGCCAACATTATCCAGATCCAGGTACACACAAGTCACACTTACAAGGTTACAAATAGGACACACTCACTCAACACATTCACACCTTTTGTATGGTGACGATCCGCCATCGTGTGAGAGATGCGGAGAACAACTTACATATCTCCACATCCTTTGGCAGGGTAATTAACTAGATGTTCTGAGAAACAAGCACTTGTTGCTTCCCTACCAACAGCAGCTGCCGCTAAATCCGGCTATGCTCATCGATAAGGATCCGCCTTTTAAAGTCGAATCAAGGTCAGCATTCTTAAATGATATACATAGCTCTCAATCCATATACCGAGCTGATACATAGCACGACCTCACTACTGAGGTCGTGGCTGCAGTGGCTACATCTTCAGCATAGTTTTATTGTCTCCACAATTCAGTTTCAAGTTTCACTGTACATATTTCATGCCACCGTCATGCATTTAATACTTCTATGTTTTTACCCACGTAAACGCGAGGACTTTTAAGGCCCCTATACAGCTACGTACTATATCATTGTTCACATCTCCTGTCTACTTAAATGGCACTCTTCGGCCGTCAATTGGGCCTTGCGCCATTAAGCCCTACACATCATCAGCATCAACTCCGACCACCTGGGGTTCTGAATATATCAGCAGTTATGA
This sequence comes from Rhipicephalus microplus, assembly GCF_043290135.1. Classification (NCBI taxonomy): domain Eukaryota; kingdom Metazoa; phylum Arthropoda; class Arachnida; order Ixodida; family Ixodidae; genus Rhipicephalus; species Rhipicephalus microplus. The sequence continues at coordinate 109,558 of NW_027464864.1, forward strand.
CTATACCCCTCAAAGCCAGTTGGAATGCAGGCCTGACTGCGAAAAGTGAACTCGCTTTACGGCGTGCCCTCTAACTATCCCTTTTACGGATTCCGGCAGTGTGACCGTTACATCCTGTCTCTGTACTTCCGGTTCCGGCCATGACACTTCTTGCTTTCAGAACAAACGATGAAGATTCCGCGCATGCGCATACCGATAACTCGTATTGTCGTTTATCACGCCATGTTTAAGGCCCAAGCTCGCTGCCTTCACGCCAAGGCAATGACGTGTGTCCTTCTCCGACCCGGTGGAGATGACTCTTTCCGGCTCGTTCGCACGCTGCGTCCTCTAGCGTGTAAAGACGAAGATAGTCATCTTTCCATGCTCGGTGACGAGGATCCACCCAACTGTTCCGCCTACTGTTCCTACCTGCTCCATCTTCACCAGGAAGCACTCATCCGTTTCTCCATCACGGTTGCCCTTTTGTCGTGTTCAAATGACTTCTCACACTTCTAACAAGCAAACACTCATATCTATATAATCGGTTACTGACATAGAACGACTCCGGAAACATTTATTTATGTGTATAGAAAAACATCAGAGTAGACTTTCCGCTATGCAACCGAGAATCCCTCCACACCTGTTGGCTGGTGGCTTCACACTCTTCAATACACTTCGTTTCAAAGCTCTAGGAGCGACGATTTAGCATAAGGTCAAGATATAACAACGACATCATTGCATACGTTTCGATCTCTTGGACGCCATATCGGAAGGCGGACCGTGTATGCAACTCTTGTTGTGATTGTCTAATAAACGATGCTCACGTTCAAAACCAGACAGACGCACGCAAGAAGGACTTAAGGATTTATTTAAAACGTTGATGCAAACATATCCCAGTTGTAAGACAAGACAGTAGGGTAGAATGCAGTTAATGGCACGCTTTATAGTTCAGAACGGCACATGAAGCGATGGTTAATTCGAAAGCCTTCGGCCGGCAATTAAGTGTCTGTATTTGGGCCGGTACGAACGGAAACTATACACCGCTATGGAAATCATGTGATAGCTTTTTGGGCTAATCAGGACGCTTGGAGTCGGTTGATTGTTCCGGTCACGGTGAATGTGGTCAAGCCGTAAATGTGGAGTGAGGGCTTCGCGTCACGCTGTATCGACCGCATCTCCGTTGTCGAAACGTCAGGTGTGCCCTTACGGTCAGGTGCCTGAACATATAGAGATTCGTTGGCTGTCCGATCTGACGTGGCGTTTGGTGATTGGTTGAGCAGGCTGAACATATAGTAAGGCACCTGTACAATCATACCGTAGCTGTGATAAATAAGCTTAGAAATTATATTGCACGAATGGGAAAGATGCGAGAAACAGTCGCTGCATGGAAGGTTATAGGGAAAAGGCTCATACTGGCTTGCATCACAGCACGAAAACAAAAAAAAGAAAAGGAAGAACTCAAGGCTCTTTCCGTACAGCATCAGTACCAACACACTGGCTAGAACCACATCATTCAAGTATCTAGACATTCACCTCCCACAAAATCTTTCTTGAGTTGATCACATATACCATTTTTGTTAATGCTTCCAGATAATTGGAGTATCTTCATCGCAACCTACGATCCAATACTTCTCAAGTTGGTAGGCAGTGATATTGCTTTAGCGCAGCTCAGTTCGAGCGTAAAGAAAATATGATATATATACGGTAAAGACAGGGAAAAACCAGACGACAGTGTTGTTGTTATTTCAACTTCTTTAATGTATGGCATCTTCTTGCTATACGGTCAAGTTGTTGATGTTGTTCCCCCTTCTTGATCGATCATGCTCAAACCGACCTGTGCTAAAGCAATATCGTTTTATCATGCACCAACTCACCCAGTCAGCATTACGTAAGCAAGCCTACCAAACATTTGTCCTACTCTAGTTAGACTACGCATCATCCATGGATTTGGTCACCTCTTCAATATATTTCATACAGAAGACATATGTTATCCGGAACAGGGCATGTCGTTTTAGCACGCAAGATTATAGCACCTTCACTAGTGTAACGCAGCTAAGGCCCGAACTTTCCCTCCACCCATTAGCAATAGTCGTGCCCCTCACTTTCATAAATACACCAAAGGCACTCGATCACTGCTACGAGAATTACAACGTTCCTCTTATTTATCGCTCAGACTATGCAATGACACATTAGGGCGTAAATGTAAAGCGGAAAAAGACGAGGAGGTCGTCTTACTTTTGTCCAGCGCAGAGTTCTCCGCGTGTACGGCTATTAGCATTGATGTCGAATACCTTTTCTACTCCCTTCCACATCCCTTATTGATGTAGTGCGTCAAGGAATGCCTCATCGACGATAACAATGAAGTGTAATTCAGGAATACTTGTGGAACCATGGTAGAGGCCTTTTTTTAGAAATCTTAAGCTTCTACCTATGTAACACCGTTGTGGTTTAAGAATAAGGTCCACATGCCAAAGTCGGCGGTGAGCACAGGGTCTTGGGTTGCCCCCGTGCTTAGTAGCATATTTTTGAGCAAGGTTGACAGGGACCTCCAGGTAGATTTGCAGGACAGCCCCGCCGCGGTGGTCTAGTGGCTAAGGTATTCGGCTGCTGACCCGCAGATCGCGGGTTCGAATCCCGGCTGCGGCGGCTGCATTTCCGATGGAGGCGGAAATGTTGTAGGCCCGTGTGCTCAGATTTGGGCACACGTTAAAAAACCCCAGGTGGTCGAAATTTCCGGAGCCCTCCACTACGGCGTGTCCCATAATCATATGGCGGCTTTATGGCGGCTTTGGGACGTTAAACCCCACATATCGATCAATTAGATTTGCAGGACATAACCTATTATGTGTTTCGGTATGTCGACATTTTTTTTGTTTTGACGAGAAGTGTTGATATCGAATGGTTTGTAGATGATGTACTCCAGGCTTTCACCGACTGAGGTGGTAGATAGGACATTACCTGTGAAGTGCCTGTTGATAACGCGGTACGATTTCTAGGTCTATTTCTGCATTTTGCTTCACAGCGCGTTGCTGGACGCACACACCTCGGTCGTCTAAACCGCTCTTGAGCGACCGTTCTTTCCATTCTAAGCTGGTGAAGAGTGGGATTGCTCTGTCGTGTCTTAAATCCGTGGTTCAAGAGATTTAGCACGCATATCGGTCTGCACAGCTTTCAAGAGTGGGTGGATCGTCTAAAAAAATGCAGCCATAATTCCCTGTCTCGGTGATGCAAATCACCTGTCAGCGCCTCATCAAACAGATAATAGGTATCGATGCAAGCAGCCAGAATTCGATTCATAATAATAAATAGCTGTTACGCCGTACAGGCGCTATCACATCGGCTTAAGAAGATAGCCCAGCGGTTTCGGCCTGGGTTTTTTTTTTTTTTGCTTGTAACAAGCTAGGCAGACTATGTTGAATGGTCGGCAACAAGCTTGATAACGTCGGGGCACGCAGTTGCTCCATTAACAACAAAGTTGCGTTTGTGTCGTGGAGGGCCAACGTCCTTCTATTGCATCCATCTGTCGTGTGGTCATGTCTACGTCGGCTAGTGAGGTTAAACATACCGCTTAGAGAGCATCAGTCTTCCTTGCATGGAAAACTCCTAACGCACTTGGCCACGCACTGCGCTGAGTGCCAGTGCGATGCGCGATTCTCCGCGACGGAGATCTTGCTTAACACCACGATTACACGACACGAGAACTTTCCGAGGCTTTCCATATTAACGCGAGGGCTTCTGTATGCGCTAGATATTCTTCTTCGGCCTTATCAGAAAAGAAAGTGATAATACTCAAGAAGGAAATGGGGGTAGTCCGTTGTTGGGGGGGGGGGGGGGGGAGCTGTAGGAGGTTTGTTCAGCTGCTTTACTTTCTTTTTTTTGCCCTTTCGCATCGCCCATGATGCGCATGAACAGGATTTATTGGAGTGTCAAGTTTAGGCTTTATATATTTTTCGGTTCAATCAATAAAGCTTTCAGTTTTTTAGAGAGCGCTTGTGGTGTTCACTTTTGTGTCCTGTATTTTTTGCACCACATTTACGCAATAATGAATCACTACCAAATTTGCTCACCTCTCCGTTTTGCTAAATAATGACGTCAGCTATACTCCCGCGTCAACGGCAACACTACTGTTTTTAACTACTCAATTCTCTCGCGTGCCGTACGACTGTGGAACGATCTTCCGAATGGCATCGTCCCCTCAACATAATCTCAACATATTTTGCGATCATCTCATCATTCATTTCTCTGATCAATCTTAGCTGGTTCATTTCCTGTGTCGTTTTTTTTTTTGCAACGCCATTTTCCTTTTTATATTTACTTTTATTTCGTCATCAAAGTGATACTGTTGTTTTTTATGTTTTGTTCTACTAGAAAATTATTTCACTAGAAGAACTAAACTATTTTTACTAAAAATATTAGACAAGAAATTGAATAAGTTTTGTACTAGAAATCATTTCGCGGTACTTGCCATTCTTTCTTTTTTATGTTATTCTACATTGTTCCTACCTATGTGTACCAACTTAGTTCTTGATCCAAAATCAAGATGGGAGCCGACTGATGAAAACATGTAGTTAGGCAATCAGTGGTGAACAGTGAAAGTGCCTCAGACAGGCTGGCCGACGTTTCGATGGGAGGACCTATCTTTGTGAAAAGCTGTCAAATGCACCTTGTCATCTTTGGCGGGTTAGTTTTAAGATGATTAGTAGTGACGTCATCTCCCTGCTGATGGCGTGTCTCTTTGTTTGTAATCGCTGTCAACAGAGACACACGCTAGCACCAGGAGATGACGTCACTACTAACCCCCCCTAAAACTAACACGTCAAAGATGACAAGGCGCCTTCGACAAAGATAGGTCCTCCTATCGAAACGTAGGCCAGCCTGTCTGAGGCACTTCCACTGCTCGCCCTTATTACCCCACAGCTTTGTTTTATGATGTCATTCTCCACTGTTCATACTTCGCATTGACCCCCGTTACACAATGTCTCTGCGAGGCCTGTAAGGTATTTGTAAATGAATAAATAAATAACATCAGCAGGAACATATGGTATGGTAATATAAGAGAAGAAACAAGTAACCAGAAGAGAGCCAGTGATCTGAAATGATGATAATCAAACGAACATTATTATGTCTTTTGTACATTTCAGGGGAAAGCGAGGGTTTTAGGCACCCTTGCAAATACTGTCTCCTTCCGCTGTAGCCTCTTGATCGCGAGCAGTTTTCCTTCGATTAGTGCTCTGCACAGTGGCAGAGCGCACGGATGCAGCGGAATCCATTTCCGGCCAAAGCCGCCGAGCCGTCATGATGCAGCTGCCCCCGCGCTACTCCCGACAAGAAGAACAACTGCACGACCGGTCGCAAGAACGGACCCTCTTAGCCATTAAGATAGGCGCATCTCCCGCAGTAGGCAAAAGAAGCCCGTACTGCTGAACAGTCAGTCGTGTCAATGCGTGCGTCCCAGCGTTCGCGTGCTGCCATGCTGGACTTCCTCTCGTCGCATGCCGCCGAATCGATGCGTGCGCTTCTTGCGGACCGCACCGGAACGCCCTCCTCCAACCTGAAATCCTCAACTTGCCCCCTCCCCGTCTTGTTCGGAAGTCCCGTTCTGGCGTGGTTCAAACGCACCTGCGGCACCGAGAAAATCGGCCCGGTGACCCTCTCCTGCGTGCCCCCAGGACGTTTAGAGACGCAAATTGCCAACGGGATGATGATGGCACCGTTGCTTGCTCTTCGAAGGAGCCGTTAGTGCTCGCTTTGAAAGTTAAAAAAAAGGAAAACAGTGGTTGCCTTTTCAGTGTGTCGTCTTCCTCTGCTTCCGGTGTGCCCCTGCCCGCAAGCAGAAACGATGCACAGAGGAACAACGTGGCCGGAAAACGACCTTTTGCCATGCATTTGCAATGCGGTATACGATGCTCGACGGAAAATACGAGCAGTGCTAATATAAAAAAAAAGAGGGGATCCAAGTTTTAAGTGTGAAGTACGCGATATTATTAAGAGTAAAAGTGTAGTAAGCCACTGCGGATTACACTATAGGGACCCGAAAGTTTTCTAAGTATACACATTAACTAAGCACCCTATCATTGTCGCATTTGTACTCTAAGTATTTTCGGCCGCGTTTGGTAATTACACAGTGTTCTGGTCATGCGCTAGTATATTGAATGACGTTCTTGGGGCGTATGAATTAATTTGTTGAAGTTAGCAAAACTAGACCATTGTTATCGTTGCACATATTAATCCATGAGTTTAAATTGCATGACGTTAAGAGGCCTGCTATAACATGCTGCTTCGATGAATGCCGGCAAAGGTTGGGGTATTATTTCTTTAACCTCGAATCCTTTCCCTTAAACACAAATTCATTTCTTTTTTTTTGTTATTTTCTTGTTTATACCCATCCCCAATACCACCATTTTTGTACCGAAGCTGAAGATGAAAGCGTAGAGAGAGGCGTTTCAGGGTCTGTGTTAGGTTGAGTATTTCCCGTGAAACGAGTCGAATTGATTGAAAAATTAAATCTGCGGTAATACGTGGCAAAAACGCAATGCGCATTATGAGTCATCCGTGGTGCCAAAGGCCCGCATTAGTCGGTGACCGTCTGTGGTTCTTTGAAGTGCTCACTGGTCTATGTAAGTGGGCATCTTTCTTTTTTTCTTTTTTTTTTACTCCCCTGAACAAAATGGCACGACATGAGCAGGAATCGAAAACAGCGTCGTTTATGCTTAGCGGCGCAGCACCACATCTACCATGGAGGTCACCTCGGCAGGGGTTATTCGTGTGGGAATGAACGTGCCAGCCGAAGAACACGCCGCAGCACTTAGCTGCGACACCGTGTCATTACGTGTTAACGCGAGTGCAGCAACGTCCCGTGAGCGTAATCTATCACTTGTCGAAGGAGCCATAATCAATGCACCTCTGTCTCCCCCCTCCCTCTTCCCTCTTTTCCTGGTCGACAAGAAGGGGCTGACAAAGGCATTTTGTTTGGAACAGAAAATTTGAAGCCGAGGACAGAGAGAAAGAAGGAGCTGTGAGGATGAGGAGGAGGAGGAGGAGGACCTCGATGAGAAGACCCCAAGGAGGTCGTTGCTAAAGGGCTTGAACCCATGGGAGACCCGACGGCCGTGGACTTCCCAGGGAATGCCAGTTCAGGTCGCGTTATAACCCGTTGAAAACCACCACCATCCGCCTTTCACCGAACACGACACCTTCGGTCGCACGCCGCCTTCCTTTTTTTTTCTATTTTGCTTCTTTGAAACACGTCGTTGCGTGTCAGGAAGCAATACTCCGCGACAATGAAATGTTTTAAGGGACTCGTCAAAGGCTTGCACCGGCTTTTCTCGTATGCCTCCGAGAAACTTCGATGCGTGCAGCTATATATGCACGAAGAAGTTCCTGGGGCCGATGTTTAAATGTTTAAATTTATTTATTCAAGTTATGCCTAAAATGTTGTCTGAATGAGTGTGTTATAGGATGTTGTCCATTCACGAAAAAAGAGAAACGACTCTCTTTTTCCGTTTACGAGCCGTATACGTATTCGCAAGGGAGACCAGAAACACTGAGATAGCGGTAAATTATGTATTCTTGCGACATTGAG
>NW_027464864.1:117318-140157 GCF_043290135.1 Rhipicephalus microplus
GTCAATCATGTACAACAAATATGAAATAAACATACAGGTATAACATCACAAAAAAGTAATACAAAACATTTTATGAAAACAGTGCTAAGATAAAAAGAGAGTAGTTCAAATGTATGGTCATGAAGTGGCATGAACATGAAAAGCAATATAAAAAAGGAAAGAATGGGTATAAATTCTGAGAGATGTATCTTTGCGTTGAGAAATAGAGAAACATAAACAAAAAAAAATCCAGGTCTGAGTGGGGCTTCAGCTCAGGCCGTTTGCGTGCCAAGCGGGTGTTGTACCCCACAGGCACGCCTCTGCTTGCGAATACAGTGAAATTAAATTTTTCTGCTTAGAAATGCAGTGGAAGTAACTTGCATGCTTTAAACACACACGCGTCCTGTATACATGCTTCCAATACAACATAAAATATAGCCGTAAATGTGTGTAGTACAAGCAGATATTGCCGTCGGGTGTCAGAACATGAGTTTACCTGACTTCATAGTTGAAAATCACTCAAGTACTACAAAAAAGCACACACGCTGCTGCACCCTTAAATGATCTGTGGGGTTTAACGTCCCTAAACCACCATACGATTATGAGAGACGCCGTAGTGGAGGACTCCGGAAATTTCGGCCTTCTGGGGTTCTTTAACGTGCACCCAAATCTGAGTACACGGGCCTACAATTGCGCCTCCATCAGAAACGCAGCCGCCACAGCCGGGATTCGATCCCGTGACCTGCGGGACAGCAGCCGAGTACCTTAGCCACTACACCACCGTGGTGGGGCTACTGCACCTTCAAAATCACGTAGACTTAATGCACTGAATGTTTGAAGTACGCACTTGGAACAGAATATCACTATCGTGATGAACTCTGAGGGTCCCGAAATTGTAATATGGTTGAGCAGCTGGTTATTTTGAGTGGAAATAACAAGTTAACCTCAACGCTTTCGAAATACGTAGCTTTGCGAGCGCACATGCTAGCTACTTTTATGCATTTGCTGTTATCGTGCGTGAAAAGTGTCAACATAATGTTCTCTGCAAATTGAAATTACAGTGGTGACTAAACAGTGCATTGTTTACCAAGTTCAGCCCTTCCTATCTAAAATATCCCTCGTCTACAGCCTTTTGCAATGAGTCTGAGAGCGAGCTTCGAGAGGTATTGTTTTCCTAGCTACAAAGATAGCAGCCTGTCGTAGCTGCTCAGAAAAACACAAAAGAAAATAAATCTCGTCTATCGAAGCAGGTAACGCCTCCGAATCACTCGCGACTTCTCCTTATCGGGCATTAGTGGGCGTCCTCTAAATAATGGCGACTCCATAATAAAAGGGTCTCGGTGGGCTTGCTATCAGTACCCTTGAAAGTTCGCCTTGTGTACTGGCACAACGTCTTTTGTATAGAAAAGTGAAACGCAGAAGGATCACCATGAAAGGCGGCACCACGGCATCGGTTCTTTTCACCATCCTTATCTCTTCAGCTACCTTTCAGGTTAGTATTCCAGTAGCCATGGTATAACGTTTTCCCCAAAAATTTTTCTTGGACGGCTTTTCCAGAATGTTTTTGAAGGAAAGCTCTGTTATTTGACAACTGGTCCTAAAGGAAAACAAATTCTTCGACTTTGCCAACATGGCTCGTAGTTAACTGGAAGAACTTTGCGAGGACCACAGTGCAATGGGCCAGCACTGCACAGTACATCGTACCTTTGTTTTCTGTAATTCTCCCCAATGAACCTGTGTAGTCTATCGTTTACTGAGTGAAAGAAGTGTCATTTGTGCTGAGGTACGCAAAAGTGCAGCATGGAGAGTGGTTCGCTTGTAACGCTCGCATTTAACAGTGCTTAAGCACCGACTAAGCATGTCTTAGAACCCAATCTACAAGGTTTATAAAGAATTGCTGCAGCAGAAATTATACCGCGCGAGTAAATCTGCACACATTATGATATGGCAGCCCTGGCATCACCATCTTAGTAGGGGCGAATTACACTCAGCAAAGAAAACTGAATGGAGGGGTAGATTACCTCCCACGCCCTAAGAATATTATACGGCAAACTTGACACGACATATTTGTGGCGAAACTGAGACAAGTTCAATAATAGGAGAGACGACAGGAAATTGCGCCAGACTTTCAGCTATAGTTTATTTCCCGCACATTACCTATATATATTTATTTATGCGTGGATGTGTGTGGGTGTGTGTGAGGGTGTGTACATGGGTGCGCTACAAGCAAAACAAATATGAACGACGTGTGGAAAAAGAAACCTGTGAAAGTCTGGTGCCATAGGCTGTATTATCCCATATTTTGTTTTACTTGTCTCTACTACAAAAGAGGAATAAGCTGCTTTAGTTTGAAGAACCGATGAAGAAGTATGCAGCGTGTTTAAAAAGTGTTCAACAGTTTAGGGCACTTGGAACTCTACTATATATGGGAGAGCTCAAAAAGCCATTTCGTGGGCCTTTCAGATTGTGAAGCCATGTGGAGAAAAATCCGTGTGTTCAGAAAAAGTCGAACGATTTCGAGTACTTCGTATTATGGGAGACCAGTGAGCCTTCCAGCTGTTACACTACTCTAATTGTTCAAAAAACTTTGAGTAATGATATCGCTGAACGAGTACCATAAAGTTGTTAGTTTCTGCGAGAAAGCTCTCGGCGAACCTTGTTAGAGGTGAAGTCAGCCATGTTCTTTTTAACCAATCGCTTTCATCGGGATCAAGGATCTGTTATTTGAAAGCTAAGCTGGCTCTTACGTTAACGGAGAAAAACAAGTAGACCACTTAAGAAGCACCCCCAACAAAGCGCAGCTTGCAAAACGAATGGCGGGCAAACGCTCGCTTGACTTTTGTGGAGAAGACACTGTGAGCGTTTTAGGAACGAAGCTCCTTAAGCCGGTGGTCGTGCGTCTACGATGTATGTGGTAGTTGAGCGTCGTCTTAGTAGTAGGTACCGACATCCACGGCCGCACTCGAGGAGCGACACGGGTGCATTCATTCGAATAAAGGAGGAAACTCGTGCAAGTTAATCATAAATAAAAAGATAGTTGTTTCTGATGAAGCAACTTACAAAGACGAGTATTGGGGACTTAATCTTTAATAAAATTTGCCTTGAATTTGATGCTTACAAAAAAAATAGTATCAGAAGGACGTACTTTGAGCCGTCTCTGACCAGAGAAGGTTGCCCCGTTAAACTCGCCGGGCTTAACCTCCCCGGCTTCAGCAAGGTTTAGCGAGGGTTGGGCCGCAGTGCCATCTATTAGAGGCGGTGAAAGGTGGGAATGAGACACGAAGTGCAGGCCGTAAGAATGTGCGCGTGCCACCTTCCTAGTCCGATAATGCCCCCTCTCGTTTAGTCCTTGGATCGTCCGCTGGATGGCGGTACTTCAATATAACGAATATATGATGAAAAGATACGAGATGGTGGTACTTGAAGTGTTCACTAGATGGACGGCTGGATGGACAGACGCATGGGCGGGGAAACAGACAGATGCATAGAGGGACGGACGTATGGATGAATGGACGGACGGACGAACGCACGAGTGGACGGACGCGTGGACGGACGAATGGATGTACGGATGAATGGACGCACGGACAGTCTTACAAACGGATGATAGATGGACGTAGGCAAGAACAAACGGACAGCCGGAAGTGTGGAAGGACTGACGGATGCTCCGCCCCACTTGTCATCATGCACTCCGTGGATATGCAATAACTTTTTTTTTCTTTTTAAGGGTGAAGCTCCTTATGGACTAGGACTATGCATCGTTCCTCCGGAGCACCCAGTAGCACCTTCTTTATCATACAATAGATGGCGTTGTGTGCATGTCCTTGGTGACAAGAATGCAGCGGTGATAAAAAATAGGGCACTATGGAATTACAATAGGTATGGTATTGTGAGAGGAATATGGAAAGGGGTCACGGTTCCTGGTCAGACGTTCGGCAATGCGGTCTTGTGCATGAGATCAGAGGTTCAAGCAAGATTAGAAATTAAGCAACGTGGAATAGGTAGGCCTGCTTTAGGAGCTCACGGGAATACACCAAATCAGGGAGCACAAGGTGATATGGAATGAACATCGTTCGAGGGCAGGGAAGCTAGCAGCAAGATAAAAGTTGAGATGCGATTGAGAGAAATGGGGGAAGAGCGCTGGGCTAGGAAGGTTTTCAGCTACTTGTACATAAAGAATGTCGATACGAAACGGGGGAAGCGAACCAGAAAATTGACAGGTAAATACTTAGAAAACGGCAGGGGGCCAAACCAAAAAGAATTATTGGTTAAGAGGAAGATTAAGGAAGCTGATACCGATATGTGGAAAATCGGCATGATTAAGAAGTCCGCACTAGAGATCTATAGAACATTTAAGCAGGAAATTGCCAACGAAAGGATCTATGATAATACTCGGGGTAGTTCTCTACTGTTTGAGGCCAGGACGGGAGTATTACGAACCAAGACATATCGGGCCAAATACGAAAGGGTAGACACGGTATGCAGTGCGTATGGAGAGGAGGAGGAAACTGCCAAACACTTGATAATGCTCTGTAAAGGGCTTCACCCTATAGTTCAGGATGATGGCGCAAAGTTCTTCAAAGCACTGGGGTTTAGGGACAGAGAGGGCAAAATAGAGTTTAAGAGAGTAGAATAAACTAGAAGGAGGTTGTCTGATTGGTGGCTAAAGTCAAGGCAGGAGTGAAAATAAACCTTTTACAGCAAAAAACGAGTCCTCAACCTCACTATATGAAGAAAAAAATAAATCTACTTTTTGGTTTACTATATATTACGGCTTGGTGGCGTTAGCAGCCGCCCTATCTAAAGGGTACAGACATACCAATTTAATCCAATCCAATCCTTGGATATTATATCACTAGGAGGCATTAGTGGTTTTCGTATAGTTGATTTTGTACAGTTGACAGACAGACAGACAGACAGACAGACAGACAGACAGACAGACAGACAGACAGACAGACAGACAGACAGACAGACAGACAGACAGACAGACAGACAGACAGGCAGGCAGGCAGGCCGAGACAGACAGACAGACAGACAGACAGACAGACAGACAGACAGACAGACAGACAGACAGACAGACAGACAGACAGACAGACAGATGGAAGTACGGACACACGGATCAACGGATGGAAGAACAGATGCACGGACAGACTCACAGATGGACACATGGATGCTTCGCCCCACTCATCATCAGTTACTCCGTGGTTATGCTGTGAAATTCTTAAAGATGACAGTATTTATTTTTTGGTGCAATTATTCTCTACGGCACATGTTCCACTCCAGCATTTGGTTAAATAAATCTTTTGTAATTAAGAAACAAGCATTTTTTAGCCCCCTTAAACTGGTAAGCTTCAATGGCCTTGCTCACTTTCACTCGCACTTTCAAACTCTTGTGAATAGCAATGCCTCATTTAAAACATTCAACACAACTTATTTCCTGAACACATGCTCCACTTTCTTCTCCCTCGTAGGAGCCATGCCACACAATTTGCAATCCTAATCATTGTTATGTAGATTAATCGTTGTGCATTCACAAACAATCCGGCGAAATTCTCGCGTAGTTTGTTCAACACGTACTTCATAATCGAATATTCGTACGAAAATTCGAGCACCTTGAGAGTCGGGTAAAGCTGCCGTACTCGCCAGTCGTGACATAAGAAGCGGCTTGCTGTGTGGGTGACATGATTTCGGGGAACCACTTCGTTCCGTGCTGAGCTGCGCGCGCGTGCATGTCATCTACTATAAATTTGATCAGCTCACAATCGAAACTGAATGATTCGCCATGGCTTTCAAACATCGTTAGAAGACGACGTCTCTACATCATATGACACCTGACATCACACTCGCAATGCATGGCAAAAAGTCAGTTGAACCGGTGAGTGGCGGTTATAGCCAGGACTTGTAGAACGTATTTGATTTGAATTATCCTTCACAGATAATTTTTAAAATAGGTGTAGACAAAAAAAGTTCCCCACTTATATTTTTCGCCGTAAACTGCAAATTCTTCAATGGTTATACGTAATTTGCTCTTGAATAAAGACTACTTTACTTTGCTGTGTTGTAGGAGTGCTTTCAACGTTCATGCGTGTGGTGGCAGTGCTCCGTAATAAGCCAACAAAACAGCTGGCATGCTTCATATTGGGACTTATATCAAAGAAGTGGACCCTTCTTCGTCGAGGCGAGCAAACACTGCTGAGAGGGACTGTCGCTGAGCTTCTGAGCAGTCAATCTTGGAATGTCGGAAAGATCGAGCTTCACGCCAGAAAGCAACGAAGGCGCTGATGAAGTTTCTGCGAGCGACCCGCCTCGTAGAACGATTGTGACACTACTGTGTGCGAGTGTGTGTATGTGTGTTTGTGCTTCTCTTCCTCCCTTTCCCCTTACCCTTTCCCCAGTGCAGGGTAGCAAACCGGATATGTTTTCTGGTTAACCTCCCTGCCTTTCCGCATTAAATTTTCTCTCTTGGACCCTTCTTTATCGATGGGATTCAGTTGCGTGCTGAGTGATGTTAAGCTGCAGAACCTTAGTTACCGTGGTTAATATAATGCACTCATTTTGGTTCCCTCAAGCAAGAGGCCACTAGTATTAACGTCATTCTGACAATACTGTATAGTATTAGCATGAGTAATACTTACGTATATATAGGGCGAAGTTGAAACATGTTCATTGTTTATTTTTAACGTGTGCTGATGACCACGGTCATGTTAAGCAGTCTAGATATTTTGTTTACTTTTTTTCATTTTGAACATTACCCACAGCGCCATCTTAGGCAACATTGCGGGGGCCACAGTGCCTCACACAATGAATCCGCAGTCTTCGGCCAAATAAATCAGCTGATAACATATTCCATTCGACAATGGTTGAATGGAATATTCTTTCTATATATTTAGGAAGAGGGCAGAATTACCAACAACTAAACAAAGTACGTATATATATATATATATATATATGTATATATATATATATATATATATATATATATATATATATATATATATATATATATATATATATATATATATATATATATATATATATATATATATATATATATATATATATATATAACTTCTCTGCCGTGTATGCTACTTAATAATGTTATATAGTGAGATGACTTCTTTTCTACGAACGGCGCCAAATGCAAACATCAGCCGCGAAGTGTGCGAATTCTTTCTAATCTTGTTTTTGGGACTGAAGAGAACAGGCGATGTTGGAATGAAGGGGTAACACCGACAATAGCGCCGGCCGAGAGGGATAGTGCACAATAGAATACGTCCGATCGGTTCAACGTTCGATATGGAGTTTGTTATCTTTCTTATCAAACCGAATAGTTGCAGAAATCAGGCACCAACAATGAGAATTGAGCGAAGGCGTCTTGTTTTTGACATGGTGTTGTGTCTGTTAACTTTGTAGACTACACAGAAGTGCACCGACCTTAGAGCTGGATTATAAGTTTCAGTGCTTTGTTTCATGTGTCGTCACTGAGGGCGTTGTCGAAGTGAATGGTAGATGCGCTGTTTGGTGCGTCGGTTTTGGTTCCTTCAGCTAAAGTAGGCTCATTGCAACGCTCCACGGTGATTACCAGTGGCCGCTTTTCCAATATTTTGAACTTGCTATGGACTATTTTTTAGGAAGGGCTCAAACTCGCCCATTTGACTCGACTGGCTATCACCACTGGTTAAAAAGATAAGTGTGTTAATTTCTACAAACACTGCCGTAATTATTATTGGTACGCATCTGAAGATATGACCTCTTCCAGAGGAAATGTAACGCCGAGAGTTGCACGCAGATACTACCTTTCTGTCATTTTTTTAAAGAACATTGGACACGTTTCTTGAAACACCCTGCATAGTAGTTTTGGATCTTTAAGGCCCCCAGATTCTGATCGACAAAGCAGTGATTTCAAAATTTATGACAAAAAAAGGCAGGTCGTTCAAGCCTTCGACTTGAAACCGGTAACTTGAACATGTGTCTAACAGGGAACACCAGCTATCTGAAACATGGGAGAAGTTATTGACGTTACTGAAACGAGCATACGTGGTTGCTTGGAGCGCTGTAGGGATGGTTCAGGCCTATTCTGTAGTGGCATACCCAGTACTGTACGTCATTTGCTGTTAGAAACACACTTATCATATTCTCTATCCATAGGCTATATAGCGATAGTTGTGTGTGCAGCATGTATTCATCGTTTGGTTGCAAGCGACGGTATACGCTACCAAGGTGAAAGCAATATATGCCTCGACGCGCGTTAAGGTTGACGTTGCATTGACGACGGCAGGACCAAAAGTCACGTGGTACCACGTGACGTTAAGTTCATCGTGTCATGCTGTCAGCTCAGTAATATTGTTTGTGCTGAATTGTAGCCAACTCTTGTAATTAATTCAGTCTGTTCTTTTGTTCTCTGTTCATTGTTTAATAATTGCTCTTTTTAGTGCAAAAAGGTGGCTGTTTACTGACACATTTGCGCTTTGTTTCACTACTTTGCTTTTCATGAAATCATACCTCTCGGACAACTCTCCTCTGCAGTGTGCTGCGAGCAGTGGTAAGATCACATCATTTTTTCTTTCTGTGGTAAAATCAGCCACTAACGTGACTCACGTCATGTGCCTATATACTGCCTATAAGGTCAAGCTGCCAGCATGAATATGTGTGCGCACAAAAAAATAGCGTGTACATAAAGCATGGACAATACTCATATGAAATTGCATAAAAAAACGAACTGGAATTCTTTTAGAAGTTGACAATCAATTTTACTATCACTGTGATGGGAGGGCACACGCCTGTATCATCATTCTTAGATAAATTAGGGGAACTTTTACGCATTTATTGGTTATCCTAGCAGCAAAGTTGGGACCTTCAATAGTCGCGGACGTACACTTCAGAATAAAGGGTATTAACGGCACATTGTCTAATTGCG
Source organism: Rhipicephalus microplus (assembly GCF_043290135.1). Classification (NCBI taxonomy): domain Eukaryota; kingdom Metazoa; phylum Arthropoda; class Arachnida; order Ixodida; family Ixodidae; genus Rhipicephalus; species Rhipicephalus microplus. Next base: position 126,212 of record NW_027464864.1, read on the forward strand.
CAGTAGCTTTGCCATTCCAGTAAGAGATATGAGTTTTGCTTTCTGTGTACGTGGCCTGACACTAAAACTGAAACTTGACAAAGATATCATATTGCTCAAGCTGCCTCTACGTCAGGGAACATACTGCAACTGAATAGAACATGCATACAGGCATCAAAGGACCGCTCTGACAGCATCACTACGAGAGGTACGCAAACCACGTAACATAACTTTATTCTTATTAATGCCCCAGTATCTTGGCTAGATTATTTTAATCTGGATTTGTAGGTTTGTCCTTTTGTATCTCGGTTCGGTAGTCTAAACAGCATGGCGCATTAGTACGCCACAACGCGGCTTCTCTAACTAAAGTTGGGCAGTTAACGCCATCATCCAGTCACAGATCTATGCGGTTCGTTCATCTACGCGTTCCCGAAATATACAAATGAACGCAACGCATAGCTTACGTGCCACACTGCCCATAATCATGACCAACATTTCAATTTGAACAAACCAAATCGCACTCTTAAAGTGGAAGAGAGGAAAAAGAACAGATAACTTTCGTCGAAAAGTTTACTTAATCCAATGCGAAGGGAGTGCGAAAGCGAGGCGTTAACCACTGAGCCACCCTAGAGCACTGAGGGGAGTGTGTGACATATAAAAGGGCGCTGCAACAGTTTCTGGTAGCCATAGAATGGATTCATTATTGAAGCTATAGCCTTACGAATTCACTATCACAAATATATTTAGATTCGCGCCAGTACGAGCGCAGTTCGAAAGATTTGTCGCACGCGGTATTTGCATTCTCTCTTCTCTCGCCCGACGAAAGCGCCGGAAGCTAAACAGTGAGGAATGGTACAGGGAAAGAAAATACGTCACACGCGCTACGTGACCTTAGGCACTTTTTTTCTCTTTTCTTTCTTCAACTACTCGGCTTTTTTATGCTATCGCGTGTCATGCGTGGACAAGTCGTGACCTCGCGGTGGCTCCTAGAACAACCGTGCACACCATGTTCAAATCAGCCAGTGGCTGAATAGAACGGATTTGATTAGTGACTTTAGATGCGAAGCAGCTCTTTGAATAGCCTGTGTAACGTTGTCCCTGCGCACCAAAGTGGTGCCAATTAGGCCACGCCTTTCTTCACGGTGCACGCGCGTGACGTCACTTTCTCTCTAGCCTGTCACTGCGCTCGCCGCATGTCATCTGGCTCGCTTCACCCTCTCCATTGCTCGCAACGCTCGAGGCCACTCCTCAGGTAGGCATCATATCCTCACCTGCGCCACCTCCTCCATCTGTCGGCGAGAAGTTGCCGCGGGTAGGCGCGCTGCGCGCGCTCGCACGCCATGCTGCGTTCTAATTCTTAGACAGCGCGTAAACAGTTTACGCAGACAGTCAAGAAGACAGCACCGAGCCCATGCTGTCCGAGAAATTAAACACGTCTAAGACAGCTTCTACGCGACGAGGCGCTACCTCACGTCGAGAAAAGAAAGCTAAAATTAACTAACGTGACTGGTATTTGTTTAGCTTATTTCGCGTTCAAGTTCTAGAAAAATAAAACGTTGATTCTATTGAGCGTCCGGATAAGCATCCGCTTTACCGCAGGCACAATTCGGGCGATATTTGCGCCATCCGAGCAGTACGCTAAGCCGCCATCTTGTTTGAAGAGCAATGCTGCCTGCATCGTATTCGTCTACGATGCCGTCTTCTTGTAGCTGTCTATTTCGCCGGCTACATGAGGATTGGGATGAGACTACAGATGGCCGCCATCCATTTAGCTGTCTAGTTAGCCGCCTACTGTGACTATTGGAACACACCCTCTAGCTCAGCCGTTGTACAACACAGCGCTTCCTTTTCGACAGCATGCCGCTGCTTGCCGCGTGATCACGCCGACAGGCGGGACGCTGCCGGGGCATGGTTCCCGCTAGTGTGCGCGTAGGTTTCCCGCCCGTCGCTGGCGTTGCGATTAGCGAAGCCGAACGCATTCACGAATGGTGACGCCGCACCTAGAATAACGACGAGACGCGAGCCAGGGAAGCCGAGCGCAAGCGTTGGCAGTAAAAGACCAACGACACTGACGAGGTGCCAGTCGGGAACGCCATTATCGTTCGACAATAGACACGGCGCGCAGGTAACACCGACACTACACCGAGTTTCACTTCAAACCGTTCTCGCAGTCCCCGCGTCAACACCCGTTTTAACCAGGTCAACGCCGTGTGCACCGCTGCTGCTTCGCATCCTATCAAGGTTCCCTTTGGGGTGATAGTGCATAGTTTTTTTAGCTTGTAGCGTTATTTATTAAGAGAACATAATAGAGTTCTTAGCTGACATTGAGAACTTATTGTGTATCCCAGGCCGTGTGCTGCGCTAATATTAACGCGATGGTGATAAAGAGCTTGTTTTTCAGAAATTCCGGCATCGGCGACGGCTTCGTTGGTTGTGAGCGAAAAATCATCTTGAACGTGACCTAAAAATTGAAAACTATGCAAATACTAATAAATCACAGAATTCCCTGTGCGAGTGGGATCGAATCTGGGTCGTTTGCGTGGCATAGGGATGTTCTACTACAAAGCCGTGAGTCTCCTTTTCAATACAGCGCAAATAACTTCCTCATCTTTGAGATGCAGTGAAAGTATCTTTCATGCCTTATAACACGCGCGTCCCTTACACACGCTCCACAATCTAACATGAACCATTGCAGCATTAATGTGTGGTACAAGCGTATATCCCCTTCGGGCGAAAGAACATGCGATTATCAGAATGAATCTATTGTTTAAAGCCAGGCGCCCACTACAAAACGCGAACACGTTACTGCGCCTGTAACCAGAAGCCACGTAGTGGGCGCAAAGCGAGTTCGAAAAGATTTCTATCACTAAGTGTTTGAAGTTAGGGACAGGATGTGGCTGCTGCGTTCAACGTCTAAAGGCGAAGCTTAAATGTGCCCTAATTGTTTTCGTTACAGCCCATTTAGTAATTGTTGTGTGCACAGCATAACGTGTACTTATTCTTTTTCACCATTGCAAACATCCCTACCTCCCCACAGCTCAAGAACACGCTCCTCACAATGTTATGGCTACCGTAAATGAAACCGTGTGCCAGAGCGAGATCTCGGACACGCCCGTCAAGGCCTTCGTCAACTGGGATCCCCCGCGAACCTTCATCAGCCCGATCAAAGCATACGTCATTCACTTCGTCACGGCGCAAGGCATCGACATCCAGATTCGCGTCCTTCCCAACGTGACGCACCGAGTCGTGGACTCCGTCGAGTGCTGGACGGTGTACACTCTCCGAGTCGAGGCCGTATATGAGAACGGAGTGTCGGCATACTCTCGCGCGGTGCTCTACTCGACGGGAAACCAAGGTAAGAATTCGCCGTTCTTCAGCGCTATGAAGCAATAGAGATGCTGGTAGGGAGGCGCGTTTAGCTAACGATTCCACAAGGAACTCTAAGCCTTGTCTTAGGTGTTCAGTATATAGTGACTACGCGTGTCGGCATTCTGTTTCCCTTGCCTAATTCAACGATTAACTTCTGTTTCGTGCACTGCAGAAATGTATCTCAGAGCCAACGTAAAATGAAGCGTGTGGCATCTGCCTTTGGGAATTCGCACCGCCAGGCACCCTGACGATTTTATCTGCTCATGTTCTTGCATTTAACTCAATCAAGGATTTCTGTTAACTTTAAGGAGAGATATTTGGCGTTTCTGTTCAGTAATGTTATGCTGTGGTGTGATATGCTTCCAGGGCAACGGTTTATGCAACCATAACCATAGATACACATATTTTGAGAGTTATTATGAATATTCTTAGGACCGAAAGTAGGTGTTCCTACGGAAATGCTTGAAAGTGAAATAAAAGTGCCACGTGGTGCTCCCGCCCCCCCCCCCCCCCCAAAAAAAAAACTGCGATGGCATCGCGAGCTCTTCGTCCGTATGTATGAAAAAGCAAATTGTACCTGTGGTCAAGACAGAGATAAAGATGCAAGGAAAGGCAGGGAGGTTAACCAGACGCACATCCGGTTTGCTACCCTGCACTGGGGAAGGGATAAAGGGGAGAAAAGAGGTTGCAGAAAGATGAGAAGGTACACACAATCACGAGCACACTCGGGGAGCACACACAGTCTACAGGCGGTCGCTCAGGTTTGTTGACTTAAGGTAAAGTAGCAGTGCTTTAGTTGCTTTCTACGCAACTGAGGCAGATGCCCAAGGTCCTAGTATCTTCTGCACACAAAATGGTCCGGGGTCAAGTCGATTCAAAACCATCCGGAGCTGGCATCGCCGTGTGTCGTAGCAAGCGCAGCTGCACAGGACGTGTTCGATGGTCTCTTCAGCTATGCAGTAGTCGCATGTAGGAGTGTCTGCCATACCAATGCGAAAAGAGTACACCTTTGTAAATGCAACACCCAACCAAAGGCGGCATAACAGTGTCGCATCGGAGCGGGAAAGTTGTGATGGTAGCTTTAGCTTGAGCGAAGGATCCAGTTCATAAAATTGACATCTTTGGAAGCTGGTAGACGACCAGAACGTGCGTGTGAGATCTCTAGCCAGCAGGTAAAGTTGTCTTACTGCATCATTCCTTGATAGAGGAATCGGGACTATTGTGGTGAACTATCCTTATTATATCTATGTACATATTTTCACTATTTTTCCACATCAACCTCTGGTATCGCTATGTTTATAAACGCTGTTTATGACAAGTTGGAAGGGCTTAGAGATGATGATTTGTCCATCCATGCCCTAGCCCTATATTCTTTCGAAAATTCACTCAATCAATGAATGAATGAATCAATCAATCAATCAATCAATCAATCAATCAATGTTCATTGTCGAAATATTAAAACGGAGGATGAATGTAAGTACAACAATCAGAACAACTGAAGTAACAAACGGCGGAGGTACCCTCTATTATTACATAATGTGGTTTTACGTGCCAAACGACAATATGTATGTCAAATACGTTTATAGGGTACTCCTCCTTGACTTCGACTGCGTGGAGTCATTGAAAGTGTAATTTAACCAGATGAGGAGAATCGTGTTGCGAAGTGCTTAAGTTTCGTGTAATGTGTGATGTTAGTGCACGTTAAAGAAAGTCAGATAATCAAAAGTTTTCGAATAGTTCATTACAGCGTGCCTAACAACGACATCGTGGTATCGGAAGGTTGTTCTTCTTTGTCACTTGGTTTCACTATAACGTGGTTTTCGCACGCAATATTTTCAAAGTATGCGATTTTCGGGATATTACATAATGAGACTGGAATCCCGGTATTTAGGGCCTTCCTGGGCGCAAATCAGCATGTAGCGAATGACTACCATGTCTCGACAGATAGGCATAGCTTCTCCTACACGTCATGGTCCTGTTGGACTGTCCATAGTTAGTTCTGCCTCGAAATCCGGGCTGTGCAGGGCAGCCTCCCACTTCCCTGGCACAGCGTGCTCGGCACCGCGTAACGTGAGACAGCACCAGAGCGTGTTTCCTAAGCCGGCAAAATCTGAGCAAAGCGCGCCAATGTTTGATGTCTGAATTTTGGCATAGATCATGTGCAAGAGTGCATGTCTAGTGCTTGTTTAGCAGTACTAACATGACTCTGTCTTCCTCCAACACCCGTAGGGCTTGACTTCTTGCCCCGCGACTTGATCGCTGTCGAAGACCGCACGAGTTGTGAGAATGGCGGCAGGTATGCTTTCGTCAACCTGAGCTGGAAGCCAGCGCGGCTGGGAAAATTCACCGTGTCGGGCTACACGGTGACCATCTACAGTAGCAATGGCACGGTGACCTTCGCGCGCGTGGCCAACGACTCCAGGGCCCTCAAGGACGTCCCAGTCAACTGCGAAGGCCCCACGGTCTTTGGTGTCTCTGCCAGGACCCGCGTGAGCCTGGGCTTGTTAGACTACGAGACGGGTGAAGTCAGCTTACCTGCTGCCTACGTGGCTACCTCCGCCGACACGGGGCGTGAGTCTGCCTTATGCTTCTCATAGGGTCCTCCCCTTTTTAGTAGTGTACATTTTAGATTTTCCACACTAAGTGGCAGATTAAAAAAATGGCAGCATATCCAAGGAGTGAATGATGGAGAGTGGGGCGAAGCATCCGCCCGTCCATTCGTTCTTGCTTCCATCCGTCCATGCGTCCGTCTGTGTGACCGTCCGTGCGTCCATTCACCCGTCCGTGCGTGCGTCTGTTCGTGCGTGCGTCTGTTTGTGCGTCCGCACGTCCATCTGTGCGTCCGTCCTTGCGTTCGTCCATGCATCCGCTCCTGCGTCCGTCCATACGTCCATCCGTCGGTGCAGCCATCCGTGAGTCCGTCCATGCATCTGTCTGTGTGTCTGTTCGTCCATCAACAGACCAAGTACCACCATTTCGCATCTTTTCATCATATATTCCGCATATGCACCGCAATCCAGCGGACATTCCAAGAACTAAACGAGAGGTGCCACACGCACACTTTCTTTCGACTTGTGCTTCGTGTCTACTTCCCACCTTTAACCACCTCGAGTTCATGGTATATACTAGTTCACTGCATTCATGTCACTGAAGCCCAACGCTCGCTGAACCTTTCTAAAACAAAGGAGTATAACCCTATGCCCAGCGAGTATAATGTAGCAACCATTTATTGTCAGATAGTGCTCAATGTACATCCAATAGCTGCTAAGGGGGAATGAGCGACAGGAGAATAGTTCTTCTAGTTAACACGCACGCTGCGAATTTTTAATTGGTTAACAACTCACAGAAAAAATCTCTCACCGGCACCACCTTGGAGGTCAAAATGTAAGACTGGTTACACACTATGACTACTACTACGACTACGAGAGACGAACGGTTGCGGCTAATGGAGCTTCGCCCCTAAAACGAAATGTTGACTCCGCCTGCTGAACCACATAGAACCGGCCGCCCATCCGTGAAACACAGTTTGGGTGTAGATGAATTCGACCACTATTCGTTTCACCTTTTATGACCGATAAAATTTCACCATGGCGACGTTGCAGCACCGAAGGACGCCCCTAGTCAAACTAATTGCTGCAAGCACAGAAGTATAGAGTATATAACACCGCATTTCTTCCACGTCTATTCCGGTAGTGTTGTCGGTTCGAACGTTTAGTAAACGCACATCTATTAAGTAGGTAAGTCTTTTACCGCACATGTGCGCACCATGACACTAATTAAGCCTTCTTCTTGATAGCTCGTTTGTTAGTTTTAGGCCGCACCTATGCTTGCCACGTATTTTTTTTTATTTAAGCGAGGTTGAATAGCGGGCATCGCGTATGATGCTATCCCCTCTTACACGTAGAGCCTTCATTTTTTATGAAAGGGAGCACAAAACTGCGTGGAAGCAGGCCTCTTACCACATACGAGTTAGGGCGCCGTGCCAAGTTAAGAAAATTAAACGAGAAAGTGGTGCTGTTCCTTCCGCATAGTTTTCTATATTTACCTTGAGGGCACGCTGGCGCTGCGTTCATTAGGTCCCCATGGGAATGATGGGCAGAACACGGCTTTGCCTAATATTCATGCTGATGGCTTTGAATACACGTCCGGCCTTGTTTATTCTTCTGCTTTGGCATTCGTTTTTGGATAAAAGAATGAATTGTCTGAAGATCGTGAGCCGATTAGAATTGGTGAGCATAAAGTGTTGAGGCGATGGATTGGAGCCGCCGACAATGAGCCAAACTTCGTCTTGCAACAAGGTGGATTCAAGGTACACGGAACCCTACGGGGCCGAAAAAATGATTGATATGCGGGTTTAACGTCCCAAAACCACCATATGATTATCAGACATGTCCTAGTGGAGAGCTCCGGAGATTTCGACCACCTGGGGTTCTTTAACGTGCACCCAAATCTGAGCACACGGGTGTACAACGTTTCCGCTTCCATCGGAAATGCAGCCGCCGCAGCCGGGATTCCAACCCGCGACCTGCGGGTCAGCAGCCGAGTACCTTAGCCACTAGACCACTGCGGTGGGGCGAGCCGAAAGAATGAAGTTTAGACAAATCCGTGTACCAAACATCATTCCATTGACAGTTGCAGTGTTGTGCGTTGCAGGTTCCGTAGATTCTAGCGCCCCTTTTACCTTTAGTGTATACATAGGAAACTCTTTGGGTAGTTCTACTGCTTACACTCCCGTCTCGAATGTGCCTTTATTTTTAAGCATGTTTATCAGTATCTGTTTTCTGTTAGTACATTTTCGTAAAAAAGTGATTGCGTTTGAGAAGGATTGTTGCTCTCGCAGCTTCGAAAGCATTCGGGAGAAAGCGGAAAGCATCAGGAATATTCGTACAGATCATACTTGCCTTTACGATATTACGTGCGTAGATTCAGTCACTAGTGGTGAAAAACAAAAGACAGCCTTTTTTGTCTTGCGTGAAGCTAACTTCACTAAGATAAACATGACGTAGATAGGATTCACAGGCATGACTTCTGCTATCGGCAAAAGCCTACTGCATTTATGAAGTAATACAAACAGATGAAAAATAAAGAAGACTGAATGAATGGGTGCATAAAATAGGCAAACGACACTTTATGATTTATGAGGCTGATTATGATAACTAGAATAGTGATGATAACTATGATAGCATAATATTATGGCCCGATGGCAAGTCTGACCAATAAGCATTAAAAACACGCAGGAATCGCTTTGTTCACGGTTCATCCTGGTTTTAAGTGCCAACTAGACCCTCAACTACCAAGACGTATCGGCACACTCATGCATCACCTAAAACTTGGAACTGCTTACTCAAAGGAGTTCGTATAGTTCAGCATGGCTTATCTCGAACATGCTCGTGCGGCCACGACAATGTAGAGGCGTATCATCTGTTGAACGAATGTCCTGTACACGACACACATAGAATGCGACTAGAAAAGGAACTCGGCACGCTAGAGCCGAAGGTAACGCTTTCACAAGCACTAGGCCCAAGGCCATCTAGAATGAAACGCAAATCAATGAACATGCGGCAACATTTTTTAGATGCGGAGCATCTTATACTCGCGCCTTGTAGTGCGCCGTCCGCGCTGCCGCACCGCTTCTCGAACATTCGACAGCTGACGCGCGCGCATGCGCCGTCGCGCCGTCGCCCACTCTTCCACCATCTGTGCATCCCTTCCTCCTCTACACACCGCGCGCGCTTCACTCCTCCACCATCTGTGCACCCTTCCTCCTCTACACACCGCGTTCGACATCTACGATTCTCCTGATTCTCCAGTGGACGCGCATGTGGCGTCGCGCTTCGAGAACATTCAACAGCTGACAGTGCATGCGCCGTCGTGCTGTATATATACTCAAGGTCGGCGCTCGCTCGCTCAGTTGCCGCTCGTCGGTTGGTTTGTACGGCGCGTCGACGTCCAAGGTCGCGGTGAAATGAATTCCAACGAATCCACAAACACAATGATCGACGTCCCTTCGACCAGCGCCGCCCTTTCGCATACGTGTGTACGTGTTCACTCATTTAACACCCCCTCCTACAACCACGTTAACCAATTTAGCCATCGACCCAAGTAAGTCGCAATTTAACACCCCATTTCACAACCACGTTAACCAATTTAGCCATCGACCCAAGTAAGTCGCACTTTAACACCCCGTTAACATATTATATGGTCCGCATCCTCCTCAGTGTTCCCCCGAGGGAAGCTGCGGGCAATTTTTTGAAGACACTAACGTGTGTGATGAATATCGAACCTATATACTATATTGAAAGTGTGGACTACGACTGTTCGAATGAGAATTTGCATAAGCATAATACTTTATTTTCTAATTCTTTGATATTCTAACAAGCAATTAGAAAAGACAACCGTCGTCAAGCAGTGATGATAGCTCCTTAATTTATTTTATTTCGACCAACTATGGTTGCGGCTGAAATGAAATTCGAATATATGAAAACCCTCGTAACTCGAGCGTAAGCATTGCCAGTATCTGTCATTTCTTGTTGATTGCAGGTGCTAATGTTAGAAACTCTGCGGTCATAATGTTTGTTCTTTTATTTTCAGCCTACATTGTTCCTGCAAAGGAAACGGTAAGTTTACCTAATCATAACCTTGCTATATTTCATATTCTTTGGAAAAAACTTTAACATTCAAATTAGATATATGTGTGTGTAAGGAGACGTGTACCTGGTTATGAAAGCCGACAACCACGTTTTCCTAGCACAGAGCTACGACAAAATGAACACCAATTTCTTAGTAGTGTCGCTTCCTAGCTGGCCAAAAACTTGTCCCAGTTCAAGGACCGAATACGGAAACAATGCATTTCGGGATGGTTGCTTTTCTAAATTACATACACAAGATGTTGCCATTGGCCGAACGAGGACAAATTGTCAGCGAATACACCGGGAAGGTTGACTCTGTGGTTCATTACTCATACCAGAAGAAATAGGAGGAATTTTTCAAGAGCAACAACGTTTTCTTCCTTTTGAGAGGAATATGTGGATTCTCATATGTCTTTGCGCTTCAAACGGGTTGTTGTCAATTTCCCATTTTCTAGCCCTTCCGCTGTCTTAGGGCATTCCATAGAGCTACTTAGCAAATTTCAGTTGTACAAGGTATATTTTTTGTTCGAATAGTTTATCTAACTTTACTTTTCTACATCAGTAAGAATATATTTTTATATATTATGAGCATAAATTACAGCATTATTCACGATCATTCATGTATCTTCAATTACTACGCTGAACCTGATTGCACTTGTGATTGGAAGTAAATCAAGAAGAATTAACGCTTCTTGCCGCGTTAACAACATCTTGATACCAGCCGTGCTTTACCAAAAGCGTAACAATGCACTCATTTAGGATATGTTCAGGGTGGACTCTCGTTTTGCTCCCGTAAGTTGCTTGTCAACAACATCCAGTCAAACTTCATACAGAAAGACTATCGCGGGTGTAAATTGAAACTAATCTTACGTGTTTTTCCGAATTGCGTCATGTAAAGGGTTCTGCTTAATTAGTCGTTCCTTAGTCTTGCCAGTCGGAAAGGTCGCCAGGCGCTCCTATTACCTGTTTACAAAAAAGACCCTAAAGCCTACTTGACAACATATTACCTGCATGAAAATTGGTTCTAATTTTTCCAAAGCAGAGAGGAATAGCATATAAGGAGGCAGTGCTTTAGCAAGGGTACACCTAAAGCCTCGTAAGACAACTTCACGTCAGAGAATGCATGCAGTTAGTTATTACGCTATTCTGACTACAAAATGAAAAAAAAAACGTAAGTAAGAGTATAACAAACAACATAACAAATAGGTGAGCTGCTGGTAAATCATGCAAAGAGTAGAGTAGAAGCAACAATGTGTTCTTAAAGAATAGACTACGTAACACCGAGACAGGGTTCACATGAATTCCAGAGTATACAACTTAAGGAGTCCGAAAATCTCCATTACGACGAAAGCAAATATTCCGCTTGTCCACTCGTCAATGATACCCGAAGGTGCTGTCACCGACCATTGCACTCATCCCGTCAGCCTGGAGAGCTGACGTCAGCAGTCAGGGCTGACGTCATGAGCAGGACGGTTGGTGACGAGGCCTTCTTAGTGCATGCTGTCATGCATACCCTTTGGAAGAGAAAAGGTCGCGATCTTTAATGTTGTTTTTCAGTATAGCGAACCTCTTTAGATATCTTTCGTAGAAGTGACATTCATGCTGCTGCACTTGTCGCTTCAGACAACCACTCTCTCAAGCGTAACGGAAGACAAGTCGACTGTCACTGACCAGCCGTCTTCAACCACGACAGAACAAAGAACCGCAAAAGTGATCCTCACCACAGAGCACTTCTCAACAGCGATGGTCTCCAGCACTGAACACAGCGAAGCGACAAAAGAACCTCACTACAGCAGTACTATTTCGAATGACGGTAAGATAGACTCATTTCGTGAATGGATATGAGACTTTATGCAAGGTTTATGAAAGACGCGGTACTGGAGACATTTGTGTTCACGTTCACTATGTAAAAATTATCGACATTATACTCTTTAAAGTTCTTCAGCTTGGCTAAGTAATAAGGCTAAGCCGCTTTTCTTGCGAGGCATATTTAAATGGAGATTTGTATTGCTCGACTGTTTTGAATGTCTCTGAAAGTTTTTGATTAGTTTAACCATACATAGATGTGCAGTACATTGAACAATAAAAGCCACAGTAATGACATATTACTTGTTAAATCGTTATCAAAATGATATGCATCGAACATAGTTATAAGTTTGACCTGCATTATACGTTGAAATAACATGCAGACAAAGACTCCTTTGGCTGATTTCTCAATGAAGTACTGTAAAAGGGTCTCTTGCTGGGCTTGTTGGTAATATTTCATCATTGAACACAGCGCGAAAACACAGAAAAATAAAATGTTCTTTTTTTCTGTGCCATTAGAGCTACGTTTGATAATAGAAGTTTTTATTAGCAAGACGTGCAATCAATTCAATCAATTGCTTGCTGTATTAAACCTGTATCATGATGCAAACTGAAGTGACTGGCCAATAACTACACTAATTTATAGCCCTTTCAACTTTCATTCGATTGGACATTGTTGTAAACTGCGCACGCTGCGTTATTTGTTGGTTTATTAAGCCAATAGTGGTCAGAAACTAATCCAAACAGCAGTGATTGAGAGTCCTTTGGCAACAAATATGCAGCGAGTGAATTTCTGTGTAGTAACATGAAACGTGTTAGCAAGCAGTATACGCAAAAGAACTATGGTCTGACCATTTTGTTGTCTGGGGATTGCTTACATCGTAAAATCAATACCATAAAATGAAATTCACCCTCTTATCGACGAAATTACAAAGTGCTATTGCTCGTTCTGTGCTTTGTGATTATTATCTCGACTAGCGTAGCCATCTTGAAGATGAATTCCACTATGATTTAATTTTATTTGACAGGATATGCCACCCAACTGGGCTACAGCAGTCGCTTTGAACAATCTGCTCTTTCAGGCGGTGTTTGCAGTTTTTAAGTAGAAATACCAGCTTGAGAATTAGACATGTGAGACTGAAGCCGTACTAATATTGCTTCACTCCGAGCTGTCTCGACTTTAACCAAATTACTGCTACAGTTAGTACAACTTAATAATATGCTAACCTCTACATAGCCGGGACGTGACGGACTATATTAAACGTTGTTGCCTAGTAACGTCTTTCTTTGTTAACCTCTTTTTTGTTCACACCTACTCATTTTTTTACCGTTCACGTAAAAAAGCTGGTAATATGCCTTTTTTCTAACTTTCAGATAATCTATTATTTCTATTTCTTATGTTATCTATATTCACGAGTAGCGCGACATGATGTGCAGTGTGAGATATCTTGAGAATTTACCAGTAAGAAGCAAAGCGTATAGTTATTACTCGAATCCCTTCCGATGGTAGTTTCCAGTTTCTCGTCTCCTATTTAGAGATTCAAAATTTTTCGATCAGGAGGCAATGATTAAGTTGTCCGAGAATGTTTTCCGAGTTTTCTAATATATATATATATATATATATATATATATATATATATATATATATATATATATATATATATATATGTGTGTGTGTGTGTGTGTGTGTGTGTGTTCTTTTTCCATTTACAGCGGAGCCCATTTCAACAGGCGTTTCCACCTCAACGATCCTTTGCGCCGTACTCATTCCACTGGCGATCATTGTAATTGCTGGTCTCCTCGCCTTCGGCTACAAAAAGTACAAGCAGTCCGGAGGGTGAGGAATTTTCACTGGAAACTACAGCGCGACGTTGTTTCACCTCTTCTATACCTAGCATACCCGCACCATTCTCATGAGTGCACGTGCGTTTTTTTTTCTCTCTCTCTATCTACCCCCTCTTTCTTGCCCCTATTTCCCCACCACCAGTGCTCGGTAGCAAACCAGATGCCAATATCTGGTTAACTTCCCGGCCTTCTCTTTTCTCTCTGTCTCTCTCTTTCAAGTTTATTCTTGCTAAAAATATTACTATAAGCCAGTAAGCTTAACAGTATGCCACACTCTTTTTCTTTCTTCACCCATAAAGATTGTTTCTCAATGGCATG
>NW_027464864.1:140357-163287 GCF_043290135.1 Rhipicephalus microplus
CAGTGCATCCGAAGTAGCTAAATTCTTCGTCGAAAATATCGTCCTACGTCATGGCGCCCCAGAGGTCCTTATCACCGACAGAGGAACGGCATTCACTGCCGACTTAACTCAAGCAATCTTGGCATACAGCCAAACAAACCACCGCCGGACGACAGCGTACCACCCACAGACCAACGGCCTCACCGAGCGGCTTAACAAGACGATCGCCGACATGCTGTCAATGTACGTCGATGTCGAACACAAGACGTGGGATGCCATTCTTCCGTATGTGACCTTCGCATACAACACGGCGGTGCAGGAGACGACGCAGATATCTCCATACAAATTGGTCTACGGAAGGAGCCCGGCAACGACGCTCGATGCCATGTTACCCAACGTCACCGACGAAGAAAACCTCGATGTGAGCGAGTACCTTCAACGCGCCGAAGAAGCCCGACAACTTGCGCGTCTCCGTATCAAGAATCAACAGACGACCGACAGCCACCGTTACAACCTTCGACGACGCTTCGTGGAATACCAGCCCGGTGAACGTGTTTGGGTGTGGACGCCGATACGCCGACGTGGACTAAGTGAAAAGCTTCTGCGACGGTACTTCGGACCGTACAGGGTGGTTCGATGGCTCGGCCCACTTAATTACGAGGTTGTCCCCGACGGCATCACGAACTCTCAACGACGCCGATCGCGACCTGAAGTCGTCCATGTCACGCGCCTCAAGCCGTTTCATGCGCGTTAACAAACTGAACTAGTGTTTTTTTGTATTATTGTTGTATCGTAATTTATTCATTGTACTTTCTTGCATTATTATTGTACTTTCATCTTTAGTTAAAGCATCGGGACGATGCCTTTTTTCAGAGGGGGGCAATGCCACGTTCCATTTCCCAAGTTTTTGTTATCGTCCGAAAACACCGCACGATTCTCAGCGCAAACCGCGCCTGCAGTTTTCTAGAAGGTTCCGGACTGTAGTAGATCATTTCGATAAGATCACGCCCACTGTGCGAACGGTACAGATTGTTCTGGAAGCTACGCCACCGCCAGCGATAGCGCTAGAACATTCGACGGCAAGAGTATAAATGCCGACGCGCTTCGCCGCTTGTCAGTAGTTGATCGAAGGCCGACGCTCCGTTCGCCGCTATCAGTCCGAGACTGCTATCTGTGCAAGACTGCTGCTGTAATTAGACTTTCCCTTTACCGGGCACAGGTTCGCCCAAATAAACAGGTAAATCCCAACACGAAGTTTCCTGTCTTCGGCCACGTCACGACCCCGTGACATCTTTGTCTACCCCATTGTTTTGTCTATGCGATCAGTACAACCTCAATGTTTCGACGGTCAAACTTTCGGTTTGATGAGGCCTTCAGCCTTTCACTTTTTCACGTGCGAATGTGGTTTAGTATTTCGAAATATTTTCTTCGATAAATAATGATATTTGATATGTGGGGTTTAACGTCCCAAAACCACTGATGATTATGAGAGACGCCGTAGTGGAGGGCTCCGGAAATTTCGACCACCTGGGGTTCTTTAACGTGCACCCAAATCTGAGTACACGGGCCTACAACATTTCCGCCTCCATCGGAAATGCAGCCGCCGCAGCCGGGATACGAACCCGCGCCCTGCGGGTCAGCAGCCGAGTACCTTAGCCACTAGACCACCGCGGCGGGGCTTCGATAAATAACGAAAGTGGTGAAAGCAGTCAATCTCGCAGCCAAGTCAATGTGTCGAATACGATTGTCGCTGTCTGTTCAATGCGTCTCGCATTTTTTCGATACGCAGTGGCGCTGCATCTGAAAAGCGACGTTTTATTAAAAGACGTACCCTATCGGATTGCTTCCGTAAACGTCGTTCGATTACCAGCAACAAAGAACTCGCCCTGATGGGAAAAGCATTCATTTGCAGCGACGCCAAAGATAAATCGGAAAAATCATCTTCGTTTTTATAATCAAAGTCCCTTTCACTTTCTCCTGCTAGACAGGCTCAAAGAATTTTTAATGAGTTAGTTCCCATGGGAATTTCAAAGCAGCTTAACAAACGCGATGTGTTATCAACATTACAATCACTCATCACTGTTATAAGGCAGTTAAGCTGATTTTTTCTACGTCACGTTTGGAGAGGTACAAAGCCTGCACTGGAGGAGATAAAGCGTCCTCTGACGCCTCACGATTGAATAACGTGCAATCATAAAGTGCAACGAACGCAATCACGTCGTCACTACTTTTATTATATATTTCTTTAAAACATTTAAAGAGCACATAGAATGCCCAGGAGTAACCTGCAGTAACTTGCAAGCAATGTTTGGAAAAATACGTGGACTGCGTGTTTAAGATTTTCATTCAATATTTGCCCATGGAAACCACAATATTCTTCGAAAGATCGCTCTCTTTCTAACTGATACTTGCGATAAGAGATGGCCAATTCTACGAAATGAAATTTAAATTGCGTGTTCGCGTAACGATTTCAAGTTTCGATCAAAGTTTCGGGGTAACGATTACAATACCACTGCCCTCAGAAAGCAATCTTCTCGAAATGTTCGATCTAGTCGTATCCCTTGTTAAATACCTTCTCATAACTATGGCCAAATTACCATTTGGGCCAAATCCCACTTTTTGATGAAAACTCACCTCAGCGACAGATTGCTGGTTTCCTCTGCGCGTGCGCAGTGCTCATTCTCTTTTTGTGTCCCTCTTCATATTCCGCCTAGGCTTATTCCCAATTCGGCGTACCAAGCAAGATATGGCTTTCTTGTTACCCTCCCAACGTTCCCTCTTGTTTTCTCTCCCTTTTCTAGTTCGACATTCCTACCTCATTGAATTCGTGTTTATCTATAATCCACAATGAATAGCTGAAATGTACCAATTAGTGAACGTAGCTTCTGCGTTCTGTGTCACTTGTTACTATATTTAGCAGTGTCAAGAGGAGACCAAGGCAATCACGGTCTATCATTCTGTCTCGCAGCGCCAGCTGCTTGAGGAGAAGCAGCGCCACAAGCGACAAAGCCAGGGACTACTGCAGGCCTCTGATGCCCGCCGGCCTGCGTCGAATACGGTTGTACGGAGCCGACTGCGCAAGGATGAGTCGCGCCCTCTCATGGCTGGTCTCAGCATAGACAGACCTGTGCAAGACGTCGTCAGCTGTGAGTTCCCATGCTGCGTCAACCTCCTAGTGAGGTCACTGCGTCGCGCCATCACTAATCACCCATTATTATTTGCTACTCCTGTTTTTTTTGTCTGATGTGCCTTAAGTATTACTACGTAGGAGTGTGCGAATAGAAAATTTAGACTTGAATCGAATACAAATTGCATAGGGATCATAAGGAATTGAAAACGAACACAATCAGAATACTATTCGGGTATCTTTATATCAGTAAGGAAAGCATTTTCTCAACAGTCCCGATATTTTCGAACCTTTTCTTTGAAATAAATATTCACAAGCCTTAGCCAAGGAATAGTACGATTACCTTTAAACAATAAAAAAATAGCAGAACGGAAACTGAGGAAAGCACCAGAACATTAGAAAAAGAAGCATTTTTGAACTGTAGGTTGAAATACAGCAACAACTATAGAATTTAAAGTGAAACTTTGTCAACAGGTTCGAAATGAAACTGACACATCTTAAAGAACAAACAAACATTCTCGAGACATCATCATGAATGTGATGATCATATCGATGTCTCTTTCACCTTGGGAAAACGGCAGTTTTAAACGATAAAATCTTCATCCTGTAATGAATATAGCTTTCACAGTCCCCTTAAACGTTATGCCACATATATCTTGAGAATTGAATGATTAAAACGTGAAACTCTCCCCTTTTCTGCTCGAACGTTTCGTTCCTTTGAAGTTCTTCGACATCGGCGCTTTTAAAAATACGAGAAAGACATTCGAAAAATATACGGTATCTCCAATATACACCACGGGAGAGAGGTTCCGAATAAAATGGACCGCTATTCAATTGGTTATTTCGAACTGTCGACTATTCGCACAATGCTATTCTTTCTCTCCATTCCTTACGTGCAGAATAGTCAACTGGGCACGCTCATGGTTATCTTTCTTGCCTTTTTCCTATGTTTGTTTCTCTCCCTTTTTCTATTTCTCTCGCAATCTTTTAACTCTTTTCGGACATCACCGTGTTTGCTTTCAGGCTACGATGGCCCAATGCTCTTCTCCAGCACTGACACTTTGGATGCCCCCGTCGGTGACAGCTCCAAAGACACTGTCGTGCAAGACGACATTGAAGGAGAGAACACCCTCGCCATCGCCTTGAACAGCAGCCCAATCCCACCATCTCCTGGTAAGTGACATTGCATGAAATATTTGGTCTAAGCTGTCACACGAGCGATGGGCCTATGTATATTGAGATGTATGCAGCACGAGGAAAAGCAGAGTCTATGAAGACACTGTAACGACTTCTTGTTTTAAACGGCACCCGCAAAAGAATGTAATGGTGGGCGAACTGGTCGAAGTTTGTATTTAAAGCAACGCGAAGCACAATATATAGACGACAACAGGCCAAAGTGCTGACCTTGATTGCTTGCTTGATTGATTGATACGTGGCGTTTTACGTCCCAAAACCACCATATGATTATGCGAGACGCCGTAGTGAAGGGCTCCGGAAATTTCAACCACCTGGGGTTCTTTAACGTGCACCCAAATCTGAGCACATGGGCCTACAGTATTTACGCCAGGCGCTGAGCTAACGGGTCAGTTGGTAGTTCAGCGTATTTAATGTAGTTTCTGTTTTCGTTTCATCTACTCGCCTGCTCTTCTTCCAGCGATTCACACATTGCTAACAATTTTCATTAGTACTAAGTCAAGTGTAACAACCAGTATATTATGAACATGAATTAGCATCCTGCACTGAAATACAAAATAACAAAGGAAAGATTTACCGTTCGAAATTTTTTCCCCTGATATCTTGAATGCATTGCTTTTCTCGTGAATAATTAAAAACTATTAGATGCAAAGAAGCTCTTTGAATAGCCTGTGTAATGCTGTCCTTCCGTCCGCACAGCTTGCCTCGCCGCAGGTGTTGGAGCGGTGCCAAGTAGCTCACGCTCTCCTAGCAGCGCGCGGG
Organism: Rhipicephalus microplus; assembly: GCF_043290135.1. Lineage (NCBI taxonomy): Eukaryota > Metazoa > Arthropoda > Arachnida > Ixodida > Ixodidae > Rhipicephalus > Rhipicephalus microplus. The sequence continues at coordinate 145,420 of NW_027464864.1, forward strand.
GACGCCTCTTTCTCTCACCCGCCACGCGCTCACCACGTGTCAGCTCTCTCTTCATTCACCTCTTCCAGCGCTCGCAATGCTCGAGCCTACTCTCGACGTGGGCTTCATCTCACCCGTGCCACCTCTTTCCAGTTGTCGGCGAAAAGAAGCCGCGAGCCGGCGGCTTCTTTTCTCGATTGTTTTCGTGAGATTCTCAAGGCGCCGACAATGTGGACGACACGCCGCTGCTTGTCGCGCGATGCTTCCCACCAAAGTGCGCGTACCTTTTCCAGCTGTCACCGTCATTGTGGTGTTTGGCGAAGCCGATAACTTTCGCCATTGGCGACGTCAACACCGATGAGGCGTGAGCCAGAGAAGCCGAACGCAAGCGTCGGCAGTGGAAGGCCAGCGAAACCGACGAGGTGCGAGTCAAGAACGCCAATCGCTTTCGAGAATACAGACGGCGCAGGGGTAACACCGACGAGACGTGAGCCAAAGAAGCCGAACGCAAGCATCTTTAACACTTCCCGCCTCTTGTGTCTTTGCGTTTAAAACAAACGTTTACTCCAGCAAACGCTACACCGAGTTTCACTTCAAGCCGTTCTTACAGCACCCACGTTGATGCCCGTTTCGACCGGGTCAACGCTGTGCGCACCACTGCTGCTTGGCATTCCATCTGTGTTTCCTTCGGGGAGATGATGGTCGATAGTCTTTACTGATGTGTCCGTGTTATAATTATCAACAGAGAAGTCCATTTCTATTGTGAGTGTCTGATTGCGGGAAGTTATGAGTCTTCAGGGAGCCTGTCAGACTGCCTAGATCACGATTTAGACCAGAATAGCATCGAAATCTTCCTCGAAAAAGAAATTTTCGATTAGATGGTTGGTACCTGCTATATACACCACTTTTGAAAACGCCGTCTCCCCTTCCCATTGATTCTATTGATTTTGATTGATGTGTGGGGTTTAACGTCCCAAAACCAATGAAGGCCTCCGGAAATTTTGACCACCTGGGGTTCTTGGGTTCTTTAATGTGCACCCAAATCTGAGCACATGGGCCTACAACATTTCCGCCTCCATCGAAAATGCAGCCGCCACTCCCATTGATTCTAACTAGGTGCGTTATTTACGTCAGTGCGAAGGCTCAGTCGAAGTGAATAAAAACGTGGGACTACAAAGCAAGTAAGTAAAAGCGGGGCTTTGAAATGGAGGAAGCCAGCCCCTCCCTATTTTCGTCTATGACTGCGACAATCAAAAAAAAAGCGCAGAAGGCAGCACGGATATTGGAAGCCTACAACACAAAGCGGTACATCATGGGCTTTGAGATGAACAATCTGGGTACTGCTCATCTTGGAGGCCATATTGCGCTTTCAAGGAGTGTTTTAATTTTGCAGAAGATGGCAGCACTCCTCAGGCGGGTTGGCTTAAAAGAAGAAGGGGAGTGGTATCTCAAACACAGCCCGCAACCTACTCTCCTGGCAATAAACCGGAACTCTTGATAGTGGGTACGAGACGCCACAGTATCTGCAGAATTTTGCATTTTGCCGCGATAAGCGCACGCACTATTACACATAACAACACCCCATACGATTTCACTTTATCTAATATTATTTTAATGCTATTTTGAAGAGCAAATGGGCTATTTTTAGCTTTAGTTTTACCAGGATTGCAATCGTGATATGTCTTAAGGTAAACGTGCTCCTTGCACCAGTGAGAGCAACGTGGCTTACGTGCTTCAACTTTTATTTTAAAGAGGCTTCTGTGTGAACTTGCATTTTTCTAATTGTCTAGAACCGATTCTTTTGATTTGAGTAAGGTATCTCTAACCTTAAAGTATGAAATCCCCAACCCTAATTAAAAGCGCACTGAAATTCCTTAGTCCTAGGAAAGAATTGATGGAAATAAATGGAAAATTTAAAAGAAATATTTATAGATAAACTTAACTATGAAATAATGCAGGTGGAACAACTCACGAAAAACTAAAGCTCAAGCTTTTCTTAAGTTACCAGAACGTTTGTAGTCCAAATACAAGGTACACGTTCAAAAACCTACTTCGGCGAACTAACATTGGTTATACCTTGTTGAAACATTTTTTTCATCCTTATGAACCTTTATTGTCATGCTTTTGTATTTTGATAAGAGATCATTCCTTTTGTACAGGAAAAAGCACGGAACTGACTGGAAGCGCTGAAAATAGCTTTGCCGTCATGATTACTTGTTTATTTTTACCAATACGGGCTCAAAAAATTGTACGTAGGGCTATATTATATAAAACTTAATTGCCCTGGGTAGTGCATCGAAGCTGCCAAGTGGGATGTGTCGCGCGACCGAAAAGCGAGTCAACGTGTTTCTTCAAAGGGATTCGTACACGTGACAAGAAAAGAAAAAAACCACCGAAAAACTGACGCTATCTTTTTTCTTGGAGGTACCAGCTCGCCAGCGTTTTTATTTATTTTTCTCTCCCACTAATTTTTACAGTCAGCCTAATAAGTAATTGAGCAACCATAAAAGAGATGATGTAAGTGTAAAATAATTCAATATTGTGAAATGTTGAAAATATTGGCTTTTTGCTCTTACCCTGCAGACGTAGAGAAGAAATTGAAGCAGCTGGACCTCAGCGATGACCTGACGAGCATCAACGGTGACGAAGACTTGGAGAGCACGCCCATCACGTCCGACTCCGTCTCCAGCCGGGGAATGTCAGCGACAGTTCCCGACACGCCAACAGACGTCACGGACACCATAGCGCAGGTCCTTAGGCTTGTTTCAGCTCCAACAATGCTGTGAAAAAAACAAACATGAACGATTGTCTGCGTGAGATGGCGGAAGCGTGGCGCGTTCTTGGAAATATTGGGGAAGCTGATTGATTGATTGATTTGTGGGGTTTAACGTCCCAAAACCACAATATGATTATGAGAGACGCCGTAGTGGAGGGCTCCGGAAATTTAGACCACCTGGGGTTCTTTAACGTGCACCCAAATCTGAGCACACGGGCCTACAACATTTCCGCCTCCATCGGAAATGCAGCCGCCGCAGCCGGGATTCGATATGAGACCTGTGGGTCAGCAGCCGAGTACCTTAGCCACTAGACCACCGCGGCGGGGCAATATTAGGGAAGCTAGAGAGCGTTATGCATGGGAGTGCATCTGGAAAGGAAGGCTTGGCACAGTGTGCAGGTATGCTTCCCTGATGCCGCTCCGCAAAGAAATGTTAAGTAAGGAAGTGTAAGGTCAAAGAAGCTCGAGAAAGTGACTAGGCTGCATGCTATGACATAACACTATGCACGTTTAGGTTATAATAAGACTATGCACGTTTAGGTTATAACCCAAGACATAAGCGGTGTAACTGCTTTGCTCGTCACGCGAAGAAGAACGATTGCTAGGTTAAGTGGTGTTTTAAAATTTCCGGCATGAATTTAGTGTCTTTCTGCGTGTATGGAAGTGGAGTCCAAAGTTCCAGACAGATATAAATGTTCATTTCTCTTGAAATTGTTGATATTATTGTTCAGTTGTATTTGAAGTATAAACGTCAAGATATCAGCTGGCAGGTACACTAATGCACAAGACTTTACGGGCACAAAGAATACCAACGTATGTCTTCGGCATGGGACTACGCACTAGCCCGAACCTCTTCGGTAATAAGATACTTATCCGGTATGTTCGGCCCTTATTTCTGTTTATTTTTTCAATGGCCGACATTTATCGCACGAATCGCGGTTGCTTAATCAGCGCTTTTCCGGGTCGAATCGATTCGTCCTTTGATAATATGTTTTTTGTGAGGTTAATAAGGAGTTTTCGAATAGCGTGCGCTAAGTTAGAGTTCGTTGCTGTCAACCGCTGCTGCCGTTGCTTAACGGCAACGCACAAGTGGTTAGTTCGGTGGTGCAAAACGCTTACGGGAAACATTGCGTACGCTATTCAAAAACTCCCTAATGTAGGGCGAGTTGCACATAGTCAGTCTCGCGCCTAAATAGCCTTCTGGCTATGGATGCGGTGTCCTCCAAAATAGTATCCACAATACGACGCAGGTTGAAGACGTTAGCGGCGGCGTTGGCGGCGTAGATGGAGGAAATGCGCAGCCGGCCATGTCGGTGCCCGTGATGGACCTGGGTCCCCTCGCCGACCTGCTCGACCGTGGTCATCTTGAAGAATTCTCCACGGTGCCCTGCCCTCAGGGAACCACGATACGATGCCGCATCACACGAGACAAGAAGGGCGTCGACAAAGGGCTCTATCCCACTTACTACCTCCACCTCGAAAAGGAAGACAACCGAAAGGCACGTATTGATGCTTCCTCTGTTTTTCGAACAAGAAAGCTTGGCATATTCCAGCTGATGTCACACAAATTAGATCTGCTGATGCTTTTTGATTATCTCTAACGCTTGCCCTTGGACATAAGGATACGTGCTGTCAAAACCGCACATGCAAACTTGCTTCATGTATGAGGTCTCACAGTTAACGATGGAACGGTGAATTCAGCTACCAACCCAACCTCTACCAACCCAACCTCTGGTAATTCCAGCTAATGTCACAGAAATTAGATCTGCTGGTGCTTTTTCATTATCTCTAATGCTTGCCCTTGGACATAAGGATACGTGCTGTCAAAACTGCACATGCAAACTTGCTTCATGTATGAAGTCTCACAGTAAACGATGGAACGGTGAATTCGGCCACCAACCCAACCTCGGGCTTGGTCGACCAAGCCCGAGGCCTGTTTCGCGAAGGAGGTGATGAAGAAGGTCAAGATGCAGGCATGTACAAGTCCACAGAAGTGGTTCAGTCTCACTGAGGACAGGGTACGCCTCTTTTAATCTTAAAGTATCGACAACGTAGGTGCGTTGCCATTTGACGGTGCTATTGTACTAATGTTTGCAACTTTTTTGCCCAGTTCTATTATTTCACAACACCTTTCTTTTTTCCAAGTACATGGTAGCCAACCAGAGGTGCACATTGGTTAACTGAAGCGTCTTCCCTTTACCATTCTCTCTCTCTCTCTCTCTCTCTTTTTCATTGACTTTTCTACTTCTAATACAGCCGTTAGTAGAGTGACTGAAAAAAAAAGTGAAAATGTTCTAGCTCTGAATCCCTGGATGTGGGAAAACAAACAGCATGAAATGGTACATACTCACCTATAGTGCCATTATCCAATACGCTTCTTTTGTATTTTTATGAATAAGTAACATTTCCTCTGCTATGGAGTTTACCGGCCAAAACGCAATTTTTTTCCGCAGAGCCTTCGTGCACAATGACCGTATTTGCTTTTCAACGTTTTCTAATATCCCCAAAGAGCGTGCATCAAAATGCGGCTCTCAAAACGCCTATTACCGCGATACAACACCGCGAAACTCGGCGTAGCCAGTGATGGAGAAAGAATCGATACGTAATGCTTCGACTCGTGGCTTGGACTGCTAGGAAGTTCCAAGGTGGTCGGGGAAATTCAGCACCTGGCGTTTTAAACTCTGCAGAAAATAATGGGGTGTACTGAAGCAAACAAGGTCCGTATCTGTCCTTTCTCTAAGAAATAGTAAGGTTTTTTTTTTCAAAACTAAAAGCAATAAAAAAAAACGCACCTTTTGTTTTTTGTTTTATGAATGCTGCCCAAAACTCTCAACTATCGCTATTTCGTTCGAGGCTGCGCTTGTCCAGAAAAGATAGCTTTCGGTTGACCTAGTCATTTTGACGCATGTATTTTAAGCCCTGCGGACCGGCAGTTTGCCCGAGCGGAATGGGAACTGTAAGCCTGTAACGTCAGTTTCAAAAAGTGATGCGATTGTTGAAGGCGTTTTACTGCGAATAAAAAGTCCTGTACACCAATCGGTTATGCCAGCTGCATGACATCGCTTCCACCTGCCTGGTTCACAACAACGCTTCAGACACATGTACGTCATTTACGAATGCACTGTAGGAAAGATTTTCGTCTACGCGCACCAGTATACTGCAAGTTCTTCGCACACAGACACTAAGAAGTTGTGGCCTCGCCTCGTTTCATATGGTCTGATATTTCACTTCGGCACGTCTTTACACAAGATGACGATGTATGTTTTCGCATGCCCTAAGAGGCACTTCCTTTTCGGGCTATTTTCACGAATTCTCCTGTCTTGCGAAATACGTGCAGAGTTGGCACAGCTGAGATTTTTCTCCGGACACGTCTTTGAAGCAAGCGGGACGGCAGTTCGTGTTTTTAGAGGGATATGTGTAAATCCAAAATCAAGTTGGGAGCTGACAGATTGAAACGACGTAGTGGGATAATAAGGGTGAACAGTGGAAGTGCCTCGGACAGGCTGGCTGACGTTTTGATAGGACTACCTATATTTGTCAAAGGCACCAGGTCATCCTTGTCGTGTTAGTTTTAAGGGCGTTAATTGTTAAAGTAACACGCCGAGGATGACGCAACGACTTTCACAAAGATAGGTTATCCTATGAAAACGCCGGCCGGCCTGTCTGGGGTACTTGTACTGTTCACTCTGGTTATCTAACTAGCGGAATAAGTGCGAACTTGTGTGATACACGGTAACTTCTTAATTCTCAAATTATGACCTATAAACGTTTACGTACCGTATAGTTCACCTTAGACTCCAATTCCTGCTTGGCAAATGTGTGCGGAAAGGCTTTCGTGCTTCTCGCTTTTTAAATTCAAGTTCCTAGAGGATATAAATTGTTGGTGGAACAATTATTAAGGAATAGCTGCAGTTTACACTACACCTGTCTGAAACTGCAGAGTGGTCCACGTGCAAGGAAATTCTACCTTTTTAATAAATAAATTAAATTAGGTTAGGCTTGGTTAAACCACGTTTCGTATAAAATGGCACTGTCGAAATCTGACACTAATTAAGAATGGTATCCGACGCTGCAGCCACGGCATTCTCTGCACTCGTTGTTTACGCATCACATCGTGTTTCACCTGCAATAGTTCTGACCGAATACGTTCGTATGAGCACACCAACACATGACTTCGACCGTACAGTTTAGCATTAATGTACTGCGTGTGAAGCGAATAGTGTGTGGTGGTATACCTTCTATTGAAACATTGAAACTTGATTGATTGCACCACTTTATTTTTTTTGGGATGCTGAGACCTGGTGTCAAGAAGTATTTTTATAAGCTTAACCACCACAGTGCTTTACTTTCTCTGTTCTTGCAGTGATTTTTGTTCTTTTTCTCGGTGGTGAAGTTCCCTCACGACGGGCATCTATTCCGTTCAGTCGGCATGACGTAAAACCACGTGAAGGAACATACGTGGCAAAACTGAACGGTTCTCCCCTACGCCCTCTTCTCAGTTTAGCTGAAGCAAGCCAGAGCGTTCGCTTTACTGCATCGAACTTGGAATGCAATGTCTCGATTCGGGATTCCAGGCGTCGGAATAAGCCACTCTTCTTGACCACCGAAAATTACGCTCCAAATGGCTTATAATACAGTTGGAGTCCACACTTCAAAACGGAGCTTTTGTCGGGTGTTTCCGAAGAATAGTGACATCTAAAGAGGGTTATAAAGTGGCGAGAAGGTGACAAGCCTGATATAGGCTTCGTATAAACACGCTTGCAAAACTGAAGTTTTTCTTTCTTAAATTTGCACCGCACAGGTGCTTGAATGTGATAATCCCGAGTCTGAAAAGGAAGCAGGTGTTCAGCAGTGAGGCCTTCCCACGGACGGCCCGAATAGTTCGAACTGAGCCTACCTCTATTTTCAACATGGTATGAAGGTCATAGAGAGAAATGATGAAGATGAGACAGGTGTGGTATTGAAATGTTTGACGCAATTTCATGTCACAGAAGCTAGCGGTTCGCCTCACAGGCATTTCTTGGTGTTTTGTATAGGATAGCGAAAATTTATTCTTAGAACAATACTTCGTGAGGCAGATTATGTAATATTTACGACAAATAAACACTGCCAAATGGCTAACAATATGACATGATGAGTGAAACTCAAACAAAGCTACTATACTATATTTATTCATCTTTTCGAATTGCAGTTTTATTGGAAAGCCATATTTAAAAAGACACATACGTAAAAGGTGCCCCTTTAGAGATACGCATCTGGAGCTTTGAGATAAAAATGCACGGCTCGTCCACTTCAGATTTTTTTTTTGAAAAACAGGCACAACTGCCCCCGAGATGTCCTTGTTTTGCATGTTGCGCTGATGCATGCATTAGCACGAACAAAACAGGTAGAAAAATAAACAGGAACATAAAAAATTGACCGACGTTTTCCGGGTTTTAGACTAATGCCATCTGCTGATGCCTGCCATTGAGCAACATAAATAATAGATTGCATAAAGAATGTTCATTGCAGGCTTTTATGGCTATCATTCACTGTGAAGATGCCATACTTTGATGTGCATTTTCAAATTGAACATTTCAAAACAGGCGATTGGCGAATCTGTACCAAAAGGGTTCGGCTTGAGCACCGAGTGGCGAAAACTCTCGCGTTAGGGTTTACGCGGAAACTAAATAGTTTGGAGGTGCACCCCTGAAATCTTGTGATCTATTCCATTACGCCCTTTAGGATGCCTTTTCTTACAAGGCATCACCACTTCAAAGACAAATTTATCTGAAGGAGTGCAGTCGTGCTATCCTCCGCAGCAAATGTAAAATATTGGTTTCTGTGGTAGACCGAGACACCACGTGTATCGATAAAGCAATTTGAATGAATTATCGTGTCTTTAATTGACGGGCGGTCTTATTACTGCCACATTTAGTGAACCATTCAGTCCATGTTGTATGTTATGCTCTTTCTGCATGACTTCATCAAGGAAGGCGTACGCTGATTGAGTCACACTGTCCCTTCTGCATTTGCGTAATACGCATCAAAACTAAAAAAAATATGCTTTATCTGACCACCCTAATGCGTTGACTTCGTCCCCCCCCCCTCCTCTAATCAAAAGCTTTCTGCAGCTAACGTCGATTCGCATTATAATCAGGATCGGAGGCATTACAAGGTCTCTTCCCCACACGTGGTGAGGCAGTGCCTTATGCAATAACCCTTCTTTAACCGATCGACGCCTAACTTAGATAGTGTTGCCACTATGACGTCACGTTTTATGACGTCATATTGGGTACGTCATAACGTTTCTAATTCTGACTATTTATCTCGCTATGATGGCGTAATAGAGCGATGCTAGCACATCCTAATAATTTCTAGGGGTGAAGCCTTGAAATCGCACCATGTCCGTAAATCACCGTCCGGCATTTACAGCCGATGTAGCCGAGGTGCATGTGAACTAACCCGAATATTTCTGAACAACAAAAGGTTATCAAAAGGTTGTTATTCAAAACAAACAAAATATAAGGTCACAACAGCGTAGAGAAAACCCCGACATTTATGTACCCATCAATCAAACCTTGACAGAACAGAACAAAAAGTTCTTAACCATAACAAAATAGAAGGCCATAATTCGTAATCTAACTCGCAGTACTTCGCCCTAACATCCCCATGCACTTCGTAGATACGCGTGAATTCTTCTTTGCGTTTACTCGTGTTGACGTCGACTCGCTTTCTTGAGTGAAGTGGCATCTAAAACTTTTCGCCCTAATAAAACTGAGAATACATCTATCCGGTGCGTCCGTTTCTTGCAGGTGTTTCTGCTCGCCGCACGGAAGCGTAAAAAGAGCGCCACGTCGAACTACCTGATCTCTGTGGACCCCACCGACCTTTCGCGGGGAGGCGAGTCGTTCGTGGGGAAGCTGCGCTCCAATCTCCTCGGCACCGCGTTCACGATCTACGACTGCGCCGAGAAGCCCCGGCAGAACGCCGAGAAGCGTTCGGTTCGTTCCGAGATCGGAGCCGTAGTTTACGTGAGTGCACCACTGCCTTGAAATATACGTCAAGGCCACAATTGTAAGTGGCGGGACGCTTTAGTGAAGACGGATGCAAAAGGGACAAACCGCGACCGATTGTAATGTGATAACTGGTGTTTCACACTACAGAACCACGATACCATGAATATTGTAGACGGTTTCAAGGTTGCAAGCGTTGTGCCCAAAGAACTTCCGTTCACCTAATTTACCAGCTCGTAGTGTTGAAACTGAAAGGACGTTTTCTCATTTTTTCAAGTGTAAAAACAGTGGCTTATTAGTTTTTCAGATAAAAAAACATGCGTAATATTCAGGGCAGTATTTCGTAGATATTATGTAGCTCAAAATAACAATATTTATTCGAACATATTTTGCCAAATGAGAGAAGAGAAGCGTGGAAAATTAGCGGGCTATTTTGTAACGCTCTTCTTGCCCACCAATGCCGTTCGGGCACATCGGTGGACGAAACCGGATGTCATCAATAAAGGGTATCAAAAATTTTAACGTGCACTTTAAGGTGCACTTAATTTGGCATGGTCTCAAACGTGCACCTAAATTTAACCACTTGAACCTCTATCGTTTAAGCTCCAACAGCATGTGATTGCCGTGGCCGGAATTGGATCCGCGAACATCAGTTGAACATTGGAGCACCATAATATCTAGACTAATGAGGAGGTCACAAGCGCTTGCAGCAGGTTCTTTGTAAGGTGTTGCGCTATGTACAATGGTGGGTAATTACCGGCTAGCTTGATAAAATAGTCTACCTCTTGTAGTTTTTTTCAATAGGAGATTTCGAACAGCCACAAGAATCCTCGAATGAGCACTTCAATCAAGCCAAGCCAAATCTGCTAACGGAAAGCTGGAATGCTTCATGTGAGATTATCGCAGAAGTTATCTTGTAACGCGTCTTGTGGAAGAAAAAGTTCTGGAAAATACTGCCGCTTCCGCTCTCTACGTGACGCCACCGATCTTGGTCGCCACCTACGAGTATAACAATTGTCTATTTATTTACCAATTTATTTTACAATGCTGCTGACTCCTAGCGGAACTGTTCCAGAGTGGGATAGGATGGTGAATAGAGCACTCGTTAAGGAAAAACACCAGAGAAAACGCACAAGATTGAAAGGCAAGAACTTTTTGATAATTAACCGGCAAGCAAAGGTTCACACAATGATTGTGAATTTCGTTGGTCGAGCGAGAGCAAGTTGGCTTGCTCCGAGGTGGATGATCTGGATTGCACTGCTAGATTCAGAGCAAGTGATACCTTAATAATATTACCCTAAAAAAACAGGCCCCAAAAATATTGGCGTACTCAAGAATAGACAAGACAGTAGTTTTGTACACTATAGGCCTTTGTGTTACCTGAGTAATAGAGTTTAGATATTGCTTTGGTAATAATTTGTTAGCACAAGTATTACCTTAATTGTGCGAATATATTATTACACATTAAAGCAGTGTCTATTTTGGTCGCACCAATGAAAAATTCGACATACAACAGGCATTTCCCGTTTGTTTGCGCCATCGAGTTGTAATAATGAATAGGCATGAGTTTTAATTGAGCGCCAAATTTAATGTTGTGGCTATACATATAAAGACAGTAAACCCCCCCCCCCCATGCTTGTTAACATACGCGCGTGTTCTACCATTTTATTGTGATAATGGAATTCGCCTCAAAACGTTATTCTGAGGTCGTGTACGTTATAAAGATGCCGTAATACACGAAGTGATGTTTAATATTTTTCTGCATCAAAAATTCTGTGCTTGGTGACGCCGCGCAAAAAGCGTAGGCTCTAAATAGGCGAAATTTGAACACGTTTTCAAGATTGCGCGCTTCCCGTATAAACAGTAGCAATAATCTCAGTAGCACTAAAAGTTCATGCTACGTTACCAACGAAAAATCTGTTTCTACGACGTGAAAACATTGCTTGATGCCGGGAGTTCGTATAGTGGCTAAAGCGTCCTGGGCATCCTACTGGCTACTAGTGAGGATGTCTATAAATTAACGTGCTTCTTCTTTTTGTTTCTTTAATTTGCTACGGTGGTAATCTGGGGCAACGGGAACTAAAGTGGAGGCAAGCTTGACACATTGAGGTTTTATTTCAAGACGGTAACTTACGATGGCAGTATCCCTTTGCGTGATGTATGCATACTGTCGACCGCCTCCTCGTGAATACCCCTGCTTGTCCGGGTTTTCTCAATCAGGCAATGAGCAGGTGCTGAAATACATAAATATGGCCATATATCGTGCTGAGAATATGGCCCTGGACTCTGGCGAAATCAGTAGTCGCCAGTTCAGCATGATGCGCCCTCATTTAGAACTGCTCACGTTGCAAAGGCTCCCACAAATGGTTCGCAGGAGACCAACGTGCTGGGATTCAAGGGACCCAGAAAGATGACCGTCATTCTACCAGCCATGACCAAAGACCACAAGAGGATTGAGCTGAAGCCGTCTTTCGTGAGTTGGCGTTCTTATACGCAATGGAAGCTTAAATGCAACCATATTTTTTGTCATCATCAAAATCGAAAACCCAGTTGCATGGTTCTAAACATAATTATCACTATCTCGTTCGTCTTTGAGGATCGTACACGCAGTGGCAGCACCTTAAAGAAATAATAGTAGAAATAATCGCAATAAAAGCAGTGTTAACATGACAGTAGTAGTCGCAGCAGCAGCGATACGTTGGCCGACGTATGAGAAAAGTATGACTTATCTGTTGATTGTACAACCGTTTCAAACACAATTGAGGTTTACAGGTCCGAACAGGCATCAAACGATTTTCGGTGCTTCTTTATAAAGTGAAAGATGCACTTCAGAAAGAGACCTCCCTAAGATATGTTTTTTTTTCTCTGCATACACGTGGAAGACACTGTCGGGGTTAGTCTTACAAAATTTATTCAGTATTGCTTTTTGTCACCACAAGATGCACAGACAAATAAATGGGCTTAATACGAGAGAAGCAAAGTTCACTTCTCGAAATTACTTTGCGGATGAGCCCAGAAAGCCCTGGATTCTAGAAGAAGGGTATTTTGGCTGGCGGAAACAACCGGCATTAGCTACTGTTAATAAATGGTTATGAAAAGAGGAACCCAGTAAATATAGCTCAAGACATTTTTCTTACCAAAAAGTATAGCATCTTTTTTTAGAAGACTTACAGGACTCGACAGGCATCAGCAAGGAATAAATTAAAGCTCAACAAGTGCGCTGTGTTATGATAATATTTTTTTTCTCAATTGACACGAAACCCTCTTCAGCGTTTACAAAGCCACAGCCACTGTTTATAGAGTCATACGCCACAAATACGACCTGCCTTAAGGCAAGTGGTATGAGTACGGGAAATGTAATAACAATTTTCGAGAAGAGAATTATAGAAATTGAAATTAAAGTTGCTTTTATCGAAAGAATCAGACAGGATATATTATAGAAGAATAGTTTGTGAACCTTAGATAGCTTGGATTATATATTAACAAAATCATTGCCAAATAAAACCAATATTTATGTGACAAGCTTTAATAAATAATCACCTATTGTTTGAAACCGTATTGATACAATGATAGTTTTTCTAATGCAGTGTATTTTATTAACGAAAGTTTATTCTAATTCTTCATTCAATCATGTTTGCATTTACTTTCAAAGGAACATGGTGGCCTGCTTGAGCGGTGGAAAAGTCGCAACACAGAAAACCTGCTTGAACTTCGCAACAAAACGCCGGTCTGGAACGAAGGTAAGGGCTCTGATCACAAATCACTACTTATTTTCAGGATAGGATAGGTGGACTTGACGAACTTTTTTACAGGTGCCACAAGGCCAATTTTGATCGCGATCAAGACTGATCAATATTAGGTATGATCCAAATCAGTAGCTGCTGCTACACCGTCGCCTTTAATCACGATCTGGCGCGATTGGTATCGAGAGGATCGCAATTTCGCATTACGATCAGGATCCAAGATAGAAACTTTATTTGTTTATATATTTGATAGGCACCTCCGCGAATTTCGATCACGATTAGTATGAACCATGTAGTAGCGACGATTGTTTATTGTGGTCGAAAAATGAGATCTGGATTGACCGTACTCGCGATCAAAAGTACTCGTGGGACACCAGTTTTATATCTATATGCAATAGGGGGGGTGGGGTTTTCTGTTTCGTTTAAAAGAATTAGTCATGCATGCCAAATTTGCTAAGTTACACGGCTACTCGAGATTCTGGCAATGATGATTTTGTTCTGATTTGATTGGGAACTATTGGACATAAAATGTCGCTGGAGAAACATTTAAGACAAGTGGTCTTGTTCCAGCCAAGGCCGTGACGAGGACAGCCGTCACTCCCTTCGTCGAGTTTGTGGGTTCAGTGAGGCTCTTTTTTTCAGTTATTTGTCATGACATCAATCCTCCGTGTATCCCTGAACGCTGTAGTTATATTAGTTATATATAGACAGTGCCGCTGTCTGTCTCCTTTTCTTGTCCCTCGTTATTGGCGCTGTTTTGTATGTGAATCGTATCGTACCAACTCGCCCAAGCAACCACGTTAGTTATATTTAGTTATAATTGTTATATAGCTATAAATAACAATATAAGCTATAGTTATATTAGTTATATTTACTGCTACATCTATTAACTCTTGCAGACACGCAGTCCTACGTGCTCAACTTCCACGGCCGTGTGACGCAAGCATCCGTGAAGAATTTTCAGATTGTCCACGAAAACGACGGTAAGGATAGCATCAAGAGCAATTGACTTCAAGCATTGGCACACATTTATAAATATCTGTTGCACTCGGTTGGTGCGCGCAGAAGGATGTCAGTGATCTTAAGTTTAGAGGTAGTGTAGTTGTGATCAGTGCACAGAAGATATCTTTGCCATCGAGAAAGGTATTGCCACCCTTCAAATACACAAAACAGGAAGCAGAGTCGTTACATACGATATTGAGAGTACAGTATAATTAACAGTCAACGTCAATTTTTCAGAACACTGCCTCAAGCTATATAACTCGTCCGAGACGCGAAAATTGTCACAAAGCAAATATGACACATGTGTGCCACACGGTTTATGTGGACTCATGTGACTTGATACGTAACTGATGGTAATGTTCCATATGTGTGACTGAAGATTTGTTCGAGAGGTATGAAATAACTTATTCGTGTCGTTTGGGCAAATAGGTACCATTTTCTTAATCCAAGTTTTCATCGTTTTGTGAAACGCTGTTCATTTGGCTAAGAGTTAATACTCGCTAACCTAACGACGAGCACTTGAATTAAAAGGGCTTTAAGGTCAGCATGTCCCGTGCATGAACCTGCGAATCATGCAGACACCACAGTGTGCATATATTGGTGTTGTAACGCCCTATACATAACGCGAGAGAAGGAACACACCATTTTTCCTGAAGTTCCTTCTGTAAAGCACTACTGATTTTAAAGACGATAGTCTTTCTTGGGGACCTTCGACGAACAATTTTGGTCTGTCTGTCCATTTATCTCTTTGTCCCCTTTTAACAACACCGGGTACATTAAACGGCACCAGCCGATATCCCGAACGGCCGACCCTATCTGCAGCGCCCACTAATGTTGCTCAAGGTTCAGCGTTCATACTTGTGCGATTGTCAATGAAAAAGCAATTATTGTGCATATCTGAGGCATCATAACAACACATATATATTCTGTATGTGCGTCTTTTACAAGAAAAGGCATACATAAGTAATTCTAAGGACCGTAGCGTTTATCACGCTGCGCTGACCATGCAACAGTTGCACGAAAAGGCATTTGTTTCCAACGCTTTGCTAAGACGAAACGGTGGTGGCACCTACCCGTGGTCTTTCGTTCTACGCCTTATCACCTCTCAGACAGGCACACACGCCCGTCTCAGACCCACACGCTTTGTTTTCCAAGATAACTGCCAGATAGCGCTCATGTTTCAGGTGTGACGAGGCTTGATGCGCTCGTTTGCCTCCGCTACACGCTCGAGGCACTCTAACGCAGCACCTCTGGAATACCATTCACCAATTTTCTTGCACAGAACGTCAAATAATTGATATGTGGCGTTTAACGTCCCAAAACCACTATATGATTATGAGAGACGCCGTAGTGGAGGGCTCCGGAAATTTCGACCACCTGGGGTTCTTTAACGTGCACCCAAATCTGAGCACACGGGCCTACAACATTTCCGCCTCCATCGAAAATGCAGCCGCCGCAGCCGGGATATGAACCCGCGACCTGCGGGTCACCAGCCGAGTACCTTAGCCACGAGACCACCGCGGCGGGGCTAGAGAACGTGAAATAAACGTTTTGTTCACTCTCTCGAGACACAAGACCATTGTATTCCGACGACATTTGCAGATTAACATGCAGATATGGGGCCAATTTGTTTTGAAAGCCGTTTTAACGTTCATAAAAAAACAAAGTATGTTTTGACTGAGAGCTGATCTTGAAAGTAGTATAATTGTTAGTAACCCCATTTAAGAAAGCCATTTCACTCTCTCGCTGACTTTCTTGTCAATTTGCCGAAGTTAATTCAATAAATATATCCACCTTTTTAACACCGCCGTCTGCAATGCTGAAGAAATCAAATATAATTTGCTTTGTCTGTTTATTGATACAGATGAGCACTGAATGCTCTCCATCAGAACCAACCTGATGTAATTGGTTTTTTTTTTCAGCCGACTACATCGTGATGCAGTTTGGCCGAGTGACAGAAGAGTGCTTCAGCATGGACTACTGTTACCCTCTCTGCGCCCTGCAAGCGTTCGCAATCGCCCTGTCGAGTTTCGACAGCAAGCTAGCCTGCGAATGACTGTTACTGCAGTCGTCCAACGACATTCCCTTGCTGCGGAACAATCGAAAATGGCGAAGAACTCTGGTCCACGCCAGGCAACTGCACCTGATGAACTTGAACTGCCACAGATTCGCCTTCAGCGACGTACAATTGATACCACGGGTCCTTGAGGCGACGCACAATGACCACCCGCCGGACAATGTGGAGGCTTACTAATGTGTTTTGAGGGCAAGCATTGTGCATTCCTCACTCACTGCACTCATATTTTCGGTTTTCTTTCATCTCTCTTCCCTATTTCTAGTGCTATTACAACAGAATCTTGCTATATCTTACACCATTGTCACACGGCACTCCACTGATTGCCTTTAGGATGGAGTTCATTGATAGTGATTGGCTCGATTGATTGATTTATATGTGGGGTTTAACGACCCAACACCACCATATGATTATGAGAGACGCCGTAGTGAAGGGCTCCGGACATTTCGACCACCGGGGGTTCTTCAACGTGCACCCAAATCTGAAATAATGACTGGCTCCCTGCTGCCGCTTGCTTAAACAAGTCAATTACAATCAATGAATTTTGCTCGCATTCACGTCTGGACGTCATCAAACGTGACTGTGTGACGCAAATATGACAATAACACGAACATGAATATCATAATTACGCTATATAGTGAAGAAAGGATAATTTATTATTTTCAAATCAGCGTGTACCAAATACATGTTTATATGAAATATCAAATGCAGGAACACAAAGGAACTTCCAGTCTGTAATAACGTCTGAAAAATACGCACTTTTTAATTAACACTTACTACGATAGTGCTCTTCAATATTATTAAATATTGCTTCGTTATAATGAGATTCGGTATATATGCCACGATCGAATCTTGTATCTTGGGAGCCTGCGAAGAGAAAGCAGCTTGAAGGGGCTCCATGGAGATGAAGGTTGTCTTACTTTTCAAGCATAATGACACTCTGCACTCCCCCAAATATTGTTCGCTTGCCCAACTATGTTCCACAGTGAAACGCTTAGGACTCCACGAAACAATATTTGCTGCTGCATCACTGATCACAATGAGTGGAAGCAAACTTGACCTGCTGAGTGAGGCTGTTCCGAGAGAGCTTGCCGAGATACTCTGAATGACTTTCACAAAGAGAACACTTGGAGCCTAGGGTATTGAATATTTGTAAACGATCAGAGGTCCGAAGCTGAACAACAACAATTTAATGTACTTCTTTTGAATAACCAGTTTTTTTCATAAAACTCTCCCCACACACATTGTCCTAGATCAAACTAGTGTTTCTCGGCAGCTAAGTGAAAATTTTTAAGCGAA
>NW_027464865.1:0-7500 GCF_043290135.1 Rhipicephalus microplus
GGGCGGAGTTCGGGACGCCGATGCGAAAGTGGAGAACGCCGCTCGGATCTTCGCCGTTTTTGGAGGAGTGAGTGGCGGCACTCCGGAGAAGCCAAGGAGCGCCAATTAGCGCACGATATCGGCGTCTTTCGACGCGCTCGCCGGCGACCGTCGAACGAGTAGGGCAAACCGCGTCTGCCGGGGCGGGGTTTACGACGCCGACGCAAAAGTGGGAACCGCCGCTCGGATGTTGGCCGTTTTTGGCAGAGTGAGTGCTGGCACACCGGCGACGCGAAAGAGCGCGAAAGCGCCCACGAAAGTGGCGTATTTGGACGTGCTTGACGGCGACCGCTGCAGGAGTACGAAAAACCACGTCAGCCGGGGCGAGCGACCCACGGCGGTCTGGGTGCTTATCGCTGCTATTATAGGGGCACCCCGGCAGACGCAGAAAAAAAAAATTTTTTTTCGACCTTCTTTTTTGCTGGTCGAGCTCGGGTAACCCAGGTCGCAATGGGAGCCGCGCACGAAAGCGGCGTCGCGAGACGCGTTCGCGGTCGCTAGTCGCACGAGCTCGGCAACCGCGTCAGCCGGCGCGGAGTTCGGGATGCCGACGGCTAAGTGGGTACCGCTGCTCGGATGTTCGCCGTTTTTGGCCGAGTGAGTGCTGGCACTCCGGCGAAGCGAAACGGGGCCGATTCGGGCACGATATCGGCGTATTTCGACGTGCTCGCCGGCGACCGTCGCACGAGTACGGCAAAGCGCGTCTGCCGGGGCGAGGTTTGCGATGCCGACGAAAAAGTGGGAAGCGCCGCTCGGATCTTCGCCGTTTTTGCAGGAGTGAGTGGCGGCCCTCCTGCGAGACCAAGAAGCATCGACTCGCGCACGATATCGGTGTCTTTCGACGTGCCCGCCGGCCACCGCCGCACGAGTACGGCAAACCGCGTATGCCGGGGCGGGGTTGGCGACGCCGACGCAAAAGTGGGAACCGCCACTAGGATGTTCGCCGTTTTTGGCAGAGTGAGTGCTGGCACACCGGCGACGCGAAAGAGCGCGAAAGCGCCCACGAAAGTGGCGTATTTGGACGTGCTTGACGGCGACCGCTGCAGGAGTACGAAAAACCACGTCAGCCGGGGCGAGCGACCCACGGCGGTCTGGGTGCTTATCGCTGCTATTATAGGGGCACCCCGGCAGACGCAGAAAAAAAAAATTTTTTTTCGACCTTCTTTTTTGCTGGTCGAGCTCGGGTAACCCAGGTCGCAATGGGAGCCGCGCACGAAAGCGGCGTCGCGAGACGCGTTCGCGGTCGCTAGTCGCACGAGCTCGGCAACCGCGTCAGCCGGCGCGGAGTTCGGGATGCCGACGGCTAAGTGGGTACCGCTGCTCGGATGTTCGCCGTTTTTGGCCGAGTGAGTGCTGGCACTCCGGCGAAGCGAAACGGGGCCGATTCGGGCACGATATCGGCGTATTTCGACGTGCTCGCCGGCGACCGTCGCACGAGTACGGCAAAGCGCGTCTGCCGGGGCGAGGTTTGCGATGCCGACGAAAAAGTGGGAAGCGCCGCTCGGATCTTCGCCGTTTTTGCAGGAGTGAGTGGCGGCCCTCCTGCGAGACCAAGAAGCATCGACTCGCGCACGATATCGGTGTCTTTCGACGTGCCCGCCGGCCACCGCCGCACGAGTACGGCAAACCGCGTATGCCGGGGCGGGGTTGGCGACGCCGACGCAAAAGTGGGAACCGCCACTAGGATGTTCGCCGTTTTTGGCAGAGTGAGTGCTGGCACTCCGGCGAAGCGAAAGAGCGCGAATGCGCCCACGAAAGTGGCGTGTTTGGACGTGCTTGACGACGACCACCGCAGGAAAACGAAAAACCACGTCAGCCGGGGCGAGCGACCCATGGCGGTCTGGGTGCTTATCGCTGCTATTATAGGGGCACCCCGGCAGACGCAAAAAAAAAAAAATTTTTTTTCGACATTCTTTCTTGCTCGTCGACCTCGGGTGACCCAGGTCGCAGTGGGAGCCGCGCACGAAAGCGGCGTCGCGAGACGGCTTCGCGGTCGCTAGTCGCACGAGCTCGGCAACCGCGTCTGCCGGGGCGGAGTTCGGGACGCCGACGGCTAAGTGGGAACCGCCGCTCGGATGTTCGCCGTTTGTGGCCGAGTGAGTGCTGGCACTCCGGCGAAGCCAAACGGGGCCGATTCCGGCACGATATCGGCGTCTTTCTACGTGCTCGCCGGCGACCGTCGCACGAGTACGGCAAAGTGCGTCTGCCGGGGCGGGGTTTGCGACGCGTACGCAATAGTGAGAACCGTCGCTCGGATGTTCGTCGTCTTTCGCCGAGCCAGTGCTGGCACTCCGGCGAAGCCGAACGGAGCCGATTCGGGCACGATATCGGCGTCTTTCCACGTGCTCGCCGGCGACCGTCGCACGAGTACGGTAAACCGCGTCAGCCGGGGCGGAGTTCGGGACGCCGATGCGAAAGTGGGAAGCGCCGCTCGGATCTTCGCCGTTTTTGGAGGAGTCAGTGGCGGCACTCCGGTGAAGCCAAGGTGCGCCAATTCGCGCACGATATCGGCGTCTTTCGACGTGCCCGCCGGCCACCGTCGCACGAGTACGGCAAACCTCGTCTGCCGGGGCGGGGTTTGCGACGCCGACGCAAAAGTGGGAACCGCCGCTCGGATGTTCGCCGTTTTTGGCAGAGTGAGTGCTGGCACTCCGGCGAAGCGAAAGAGCGTGAATGCGCCCACGAAAGTAGCGTATTTGGACGTGCTTGACGGCGACCGCCGCAGGAGTACGAAAAACCACGTCAGCCGGGGCGAGCGACCCACGGCGGTCTGGGTGCTTATCGCTGCTATTATAGGGGCACCCCGGCAGACGCAGAAAGAAAAAAAAAAAAAAATGGGGACATGGCGTGCGTCACCGTGCGGCTTCGCAGCGTTGCCGAAGTCGCCGAGCCCTTCGACTGAGCCGAACGGCGGACAGGGAACGTTGGTCGGCCGTTCTAACCTGTCGGTGCCACGCCGAGACGTCGTTAAGGAAAACCGCGTCGTGGGCCTCTACGACGCCGTCGAGTCGTTGTACGTTTGGTGTCCAGCGTGTCGGCGGCGAGTAGCGGACACGTCGTTCACGACTTCGGTCTTTCGCAGTCGACGCGAACTTGCGGAGAGTCGTGGTGCCTCACGTTTTCGGCAGAAACCGCGGCGGAATTTTCCCGTGCGTGCGCGCACGACCTCGGTGCTGTGCCGTCAGCGTAGTGTTGCACAAACTCGTGGCCTACCCAAGGTGCGGTACGTTTGCGGCCGTATCCTCGGTGGGAATTTCGTGAGTAGGGTCGCAAATTCTACGACCTCGGCGGGTTTGAGAGCGACGTAGACTTGTGGCACGCTCAACGTGCCACACGTTTCGGGGCACACCCGCGGTGAAATTTTCTCGAGTACGCTCGTATTAGTGCCCAAGGAGGTCTGGGTACTTATCGCTGCTATTATGTGGGGGTTCTCGTGAGCGGCGTACGCGAAAGCGACCGGGTGTCTGATATGCGGCGGGCTTCGGCCTCGTCAAGCGTGTCCTCGGGTCTGCTCCAGGGGAATCCACGGCAGTCGTCTGCAGCCTCATCCGCTTGATGCGTTAGGGGCTGGTTGTCGGACGGTGCCGTTTTACCACGATATCGAGGTGTGTTCCGTGTCGTCCTCGGGCGATTCAGATGCGAAAGCGCCGAAGACGCGGGCGTGACCCGTCGTCTGGCGGCTTTGCAGTCTCGGCTCCGTTGCTAGTTCCGGCCGGTCCACCGACAGTGCAGCGGGCTTGGGCAACCCGCACGGCGCGACCGAGTCGATGCAACGAAAAAGAGCGAGCATGAACGTGCTTCTTGCCGCACGGCTCCCACTCGTCTTTCGGGAAGGTTGTGCCGTAGCGAGCTCGAACGCCGTCATCTCGGAGTGCAAAATAAGCGTGTTGGGGCGCCTGAAGGTGGCCTCCGCCGCACACAGACTGCGTCCGGCCCGCCGAAGGCGAGGACGGACGCGCAGTCGAACGATTACCTGGTTGATCCTGCCAGTAATCATATGCTTGTCTCAAAGATTAAGCCATGCATGTCTAAGTACATGCCGAAATAAGGCGAAACCGCGAATGGCTCATTAAATCAGTTATGGTTCCTTAGATCGTTTCTTCCTACTTGGATAACTGTGGCAATTCTAGAGCTAATACATGCAGTGAGCCTGGAGCCCTTTGGGTAACGGGTGCTTTTATTAGACCAAGATCGATCGGGTTTCGGCCCGTATTGTGTGGTGACTCTGGATAACTTTGTGCTGATCGCATGGCCACGAGCCGGCGACGTTTCTTTCAAGTGTCTGCCTTATCAACTTTCGATGGTAGGTTACTTGCTTACCATGGTTGTTACGGGTAACGGAGAATCAGGGTTCGATTCCGGAGAGGGAGCCTGAGAAACGGCTACCACATCCAAGGAAGGCAGCAGGCGCGCAAATTACCCACTCCCGGCACGGGGAGGTAGTGACGAAAAATAACAATACGGGACTCTTTTGAGGCCCCGTAATTGAAATGAGTACACTCTAAATCCTTTAACGAGGATCAATTGGAGGGCAAGTCTGGTGCCAGCAGCCGCGGTAATTCCAGCTCCAATAGCGTATACTAAAGCTGCTGCGGTTAAAAAGCTCGTAGTTGGATCTCAGTTCCAGACGAGTAGTGCATCTACCCGATGCGACGGCTCGGACTGAACATCATGCCGGTTCTTTCTTGGTGCACTTCATTGTGTGCCTCGAGATGGCCGGTGCTTTTACTTTGAAAAAATTAGAGTGCTCAACGCAGGCGAGTCGCCTGAATAAACTTGCATGGAATAATAGAACAAGACCTCGTTTCTGTTCTGTTGGTTTTTGGAATACGAGGTAATGATTAAGAGGGACGGACGGGGGCATTCGTATTGCGGCGCTAGAGGTGAAATTCTTGGACCGTCGCAAGACGAACTACTGCGAAAGCATTTGCCAAGAATGTTTTCATTGATCAAGAACGAAAGTCAGAGGTTCGAAGGCGATCAGATACCGCCCTAGTTCTGACCATAAACGATGCCAACCAGCGATCCGCCTGAGTTACTCAAATGACTCGGCGGGCAGCTTCCGGGAAACCAAAGTATTTGGGTTCCGGGGGAAGTATGGTTGCAAAGCTGAAACTTAAAGGAATTGACGGAAGGGCACCACCAGGAGTGGAGCCTGCGGCTTAATTTGACTCAACACGGGAAAACTTACCCGGCCCGGACACTGGGAGGATTGACAGATTGAGAGCTCTTTCTTGATTCGGTGGATGGTGGTGCATGGCCGTTCTTAGTTGGTGGAGCGATTTGTCTGGTTAATTCCGATAACGAACGAGACTCTAGCCTATTAAATAGGTGCGGGGTTCCCAGCACCTTACAACCTTCTTAGAGGGACAAGCGGCTCCTAGCCGCACGAAACAGAGCAATAACAGGTCTGTGATGCCCTTAGATGTCCGGGGCCGCACGCGCGCTACACTGAAGGAAGCAGCGTGTCTTTATCCCTGTCTGAAAAGACTGGGTAACCCGTGGAACTTCTTTCGTGATTGGGATAGGGGCTTGCAATTGTTCCCCTTGAACGAGGAATTCCCAGTAAGCGCGAGTCATAAGCTCGCGTTGATTACGTCCCTGCCCTTTGTACACACCGCCCGTCGCTACTACCGATTGAATGATTTAGTGAGGTCTTCGGACCGATGTCCGGCGCGGCCTTTCGGTTGCGCCGGTCTGTTGGAAAGATGACCAAACTTGATCATTTAGAGGAAGTAAAAGTCGTAACAAGGTTTCCGTAGGTGAACCTGCGGAAGGATCATTAACGGATTGTGAAGGGTGAGCGCCTCAGCTGCGTCTGCGCCCGACACTTTCTGCCGCTGACCCCGTTTGGACGCGGGGTCGGCTTTTCCCCACGGGGCTGCCTGAATGTGGAGCGGCACCCCGTGACAAATTGTTGCGCCCAGCGGACGCCAACACCGCGACCTTGGACGGTCGGCCAGGTGGCGGACGCGGGTACAAACGGCGCAACGCACTCATAGGTCGGCTTTCGACCCGCCACTGCACCGTGGCTCGAAGCGCTCGAAATGCGCGACCCGACCGCTGCGGGACCGCCTAGTACTGTAAACAGGAGCGGCGGAGCGCGAACGGCGAGTCGTGGTTACGTCGGTAGAAGGCGAGGCTGCGCGTTCCCGAAACGCCAGCCGAGTGCCCTCCCGACCGTTCGAGCGTGCAAGAACGAGACCCGACAATCGCGCGGCGACTGCCAAGTACGAGAGGAACGGCACAAGCGTCGGCGGTCGGTCAAGGAACTGGCGATGTGACGGGTCCGCTGTGCACCAGTGCATACCGTCCCGCCGTCCGCGGCAAGCGCCTCCGCGTCCTCGGGTGACGGAGGCTGCCGGTCGGTTCTTGCAGGCGAGGGATCTCGCTGGCACCGGTTCGCGTTGACGCGCGGCCGGTCATGGCACGGCGATGCGACGGCCGAGGTGCGCAGTACTCGATGGAGGAACCGCACGCTCCGATGACCGTCCCGCCCTCCGCGGCGTATGCGTACCGACCGTAATGGTTGCAGCAGCGCCGGCCGGCTTTTGAATTCGCCACACGAAACACGGTGCGAGATCGCGGTTAGGGGAGCGTCGACGTTGCCAGGCGTTTTGCTTGCTGCCGAGGGAAAGGCGGCACGGCCACGTCGCGCTCGTCGCGATTAGCGGGTCTGCGCGCTTTGGGAAGGTGCCGCAACGACTTGCCGAAAGAGGAAGCACGGAAGAACGAGGGACTTGGACGTCCCGACAATTGAACGCACTTGCGGCCAGGCCCTTGCTGGCTTCGTTCTTCCGCCTCGAGTAGGCTCGTACGCGGCTCCGGCGCCGAAAGTGGTCCTTGGCACCGACTTCGGTGGACGTGGGAAGTGCCGCGCAAGTACGGCGCGCCTGGCTCCACCTGTTGGCTAAAGTAGGCAGCCGGATCGGCATTTTGGTGTGCGGTGGCAAACCGTGGATGCGAAAAAAGCTTGTGCGATTTCGTGGAACAAAAAGCGGGGGTCCCCCTTTTTATGCGGAGGAGACCGACCCGCCTGCCGTGGTGAACCGCGACGCCACGGTAAAAACGGGAGAGGCTTGTCGATGGGACCGTGCATCCCGCGCTCCACGGAGGCCGGGAGGCGGCCGCCCGAGGAAATGTGTAGCCGTCGAGGCCCGCATCTGCGTGCACTCTTATCCAAATGGGTGTACCGCAGGCATTTTCTGGTTAGGCGGGCCAATGAGAGCGAGCACACAACGATACCTACGGGTCCGGCTTGGAGAACCGGCTTCGACGCCTCCCGAGTATTTATAGAGGGGTGGACCACGAAAGCACTCGCAAGTAGCGAAAGCGAAACGCCGTCCGAAACACACCGTTTGCTCGATTTGCGGCAGCCGAAAAAGGCGCGGCAGAGTTTTGGAGTCCAAGCGTGCGCTGAAAAGCGCCCTTCTTGGCCACTGTTTGGCCGAGTGCCAGAAA